>NC_134405.1:311000573-311055573 GCF_038048845.1 Mixophyes fleayi | reverse complement strand
AGAGCTTACAACTCCTGAGCATTTTGCATGGTGTCACAGAGCTTTTTTTTTTACTGTGCAAATGCCAATTCAATACCACTTCTGAAGTGGAGTTATCCTACTTTTACAAAGATGTGACAACAATTTCTCATTCTGGGTGCTAAAGATAAAGTGCACACGTAAGGTAAAGTAAACCAATGTACCTGAAGATAAAAAGGGAATAAATATAACATTTAAAAGACAGCCCTATGTATCCTTAATTCCACTGTTAGAAAGAAAGCTCAACACTATCACTGAAGCTCAGATTTCTGTATATGTAGTGTGTTTGGCTTATTTATAGTCATCTAGGAACCACATTGCAGTTACTGTACATTAGCAAGAACTCATCTCTTTTTTAAGTCACAGCATTAAATTGATTGAGCAAATTGGCTTTTTTTTTGTAGTATTGTTTAGGGAGGCACACAGCTATCTTAATGTAAGTCGGGGCCTCTCATATGATGTATTATCTATCTGCAATACGTTTTGCTTTCAATTTAACATTTTTATATTTCACCAAATTTTGATACTCTCAGTGACCCTCCTAGTGGCAGAAGCATTCTGGAAGTGGTGATTGGCTTACACAAACATTGAATATATATGCAACTAAGACTTCTGTTTATTTTATGATATTAAAAGCAGGATTAATTACAACTTAGTTATGTTCTGGGCGGCTGATGAGTGCAGGGGATTCTGTGCTCTCTGCAGTTCTCTTGCACTTAACTCTTCCATTATTTACACATTTTACTAGTTATAAATTGATGCAGCAGCCAGGCCAGTTTTACTCCAAAGGCCTGAAGAAGCGCGAACAACAGTTTAAGGCGTACTGATGCCAGTTTTTGCCGGTGGCTGTCACTATATCGATGACCAAAACGCAGACAACACTTACCCCAACATGTTGAGGCCGAAGCTGTCAACAGTTATTCAAACACATAATCCAGAGTATTTGAAAAATTGACGTCCAACAACTGCGACCAATCAACATCCCAGCACCAGTAAACGACGTCACTGTGAAACGCAACACTATTATTCCTGCTGTTAAGGGGGTAATGGAAGGATGCACGGGCAGTACATTGTTATTTAAGAAAGGTTTCTACTGGTGCTGGAATGTTGATTGGTAGCAATTGTTGGACACCAGCTTTTCAAACACTCTGGATTATAAATCTGTCGGGAATGACAAATTCGGCCTCAACATGTCAGGGTAAGTGTTGTCGGCGTTTTAGTCATCGATATAAAGTACCCAACCTGTTTTTGCGGGCCAAAAGACAGTAGCGTAAAAAGAGAGGCCCAGGACACCAGGGGGTAAATGTATCAAACTGCGAGTTTGCCAGCGTGTTGAAATCGCGGAAAATCGCGTTTTAAAAAAAACCTGGAAATGTATCAAGCTGCGATTTTGACACTCATGTTCAAAATCGCTGGTCATCTCTGGCAATTTTGAGGGGATGTAAACACTCCCGAGTTTAGCTAACTCTCCTGTGTTTGGCAAACTCTCCTGTGTTGTAACAGTGAGTTGTAAACACATCACTGTTACACTGACCTGTCATACAGCTGCCGGAGCTCCGACAGCTGTAAAAACTGTAAAGAACAGATCAAAGTTCTTTTATCTGTTCTTTAACTTTTTAACACTGCCAGGGCAGTGTAACAGTGATGTGTTGATACAACACGCTGCTATCAAGCAGCGTGTTGTATCTGGCGTGTTTAGAAGCAAACTCTCCTGAGTTTGCTAACTCGCAGCTTCATACATTGGAGACTTGTATAGCTGCAGTGGCAAACAGTGGTGAGTTTGATCTCTGGCGATTTTGCAAGTAGCGATTTTGACAGAAGCAGAACTCTGGCGATTTTGTACGAAAACTCAGCTTCATACATCGGCTAGTTTCAACTCTCCCGAGAAAATCGCTGGAGTTGCAAACTCGCAGCTTGATACATTTACCCCCAGGACTACTTTAGTATTCCCGACACAGGTCCCCCTGGTTCTGTACATCACTGTGACAGTGTCCCAGCCATTTGTTAGCCAGATCAGGTTAACAGACTTTCTCTGTACAACTGCGGAGCCTAGTCTTGCAATGGACAACAAGTCTCTCTGCCCGGGAGAACAGATATGTAATGTGGAGGGGGGATGTGCTGCTACAGGGGAATGTGTTACTACAATGGTTAGGGGGAGAATGTGTTACAGGGAAGGGGAAGGGAAGGTGTGGTGAATGTGTTACTACAGTGTGGATGTGATACCACAGAGGTGAGAGGAGGAAAATGTTTTACTAGAGGTGAGAGGGGGAAATGTGTTACTGCAGAGGTGAGGGGCATAGCTCACTCCATATGTGAAATGACCACACTTACTACACAGGATGCCCTCCCCCCTCTATTGTTGTACATGCTTCTGTTATTGTGAGGACTTTTTTTTACAATGTTTATAAATATGGCATTACCAATGTATAGCAAAGCCTCAGCAATGCTATACCCTAATGTAACAGAGGCAATGCTACACTTGAAAACAACATGGGATAAATGTGGTGCAATCTGTACGCCTTATTTTACAATATTTGGTAAATATTTCACCCTCTCTAATACATTACACATGTAAATGTGCATTTTACAGACAGTAAAGCAGGCAGAAAACAAACAAATGAACCCAAATCATCAAAACAAAGAGTAGTTTTAATACATTATAAAAAAAATATTTTTTTGTATTACCTTCTTTTGTAACATATTTTGAGGGAATATCCATCCTAATCCAGGATCTTTAAAATGCCTCTGTACGGTGTCAATACCATCCAGATTTGCCAGTTTGCGAATTAAATAAACTCTATACCAGTCATTACCAGACTGTGCACATAAATTCTTCACACACGTCAAGTATTTTTCATTGATGGCTCCTGAAACACAATTTCGAATTTACCTGTCAAATGGTTTGGTCAACAGGCTAAAGCTGCCAGCCTTCCCTTTAAGCAAAGAAGCACTTTTCATGTTGTTTTTTGAATGCACAACACATAACGATACATAACCCACTGCATTCCAAATCCAATTCATGATCCTCATCCTCACTTATAAAGCCCTCCCCACAATGACTCCACTCTCTGCATCACTGACCATATCTCAAGATATATCTATGCTCCGCCTCAAACCTGCCCCTCTCCTCCCCACTTATCACCTCCACCCACTCCAGGCTTCAAGAGTTCTCTCAAACTGCATCCCACCACTGGAACGCCCTACATGACTAACCCCCAATCTTAAATCCTTCAAAAGCTCCCTCTTCTTGTTCGCCTACCCTCACCCCTCTTATACCTCGCACTGTCTACACCATCTGTCAGAAGGTAAGTTCTCACAGGCAGGGTCCTCTATATCCTTTGACTCTTGTCTTTACTTTATATGTTGTGTATTGTATGCTATATTTACTATGTTAGCTATGTATATTTTTTGTATTTGTTTTATTCTAATTTGTGTTTAAGTAACATCTGACTCATGAGTCATGTATTTTTATTGTGTTTATGTTTTATTACTCTATGTATTTTGTTTTGTATTGATGGACCCTTGGAGTGTTAAACGTTTGATGTGAAATGGGAAATATCACCTAATACAGGTGTACATGATAGTTGGCAAACACAGTTAAACATTTGTATGTGGGTTGTGTATTATATTTTCCAGTGTGTTTTTGCCAAAGAAAAGAAGCACTTTTTGGTCCACTGTATATTCTTGTACATAAAGGTCTTCTACATGCAGTCATTGTTAATCAGAGAGCCTTAGAAGTGGGGAGTGTTATGCTGTTTTCTCCTGACTCGTATGTCCACCACCCCCCCCCCCCCCAACTTCAATTATTTTGGGGCCAAGGGTTATTAATGTAGATGTTAATAAACGAAGTTTGGATTATCCAGCTCAGTGGCGCACGCAGGGGGGGTTTCTGAGTCTCTAGAAACCCCCCCTGCGCTAAGTGGCCACTGTCCTATACAGCAGCCGCGGCGCTGTCAAAGAAGCGTCCGCGGCGGTGCTGTAGTGTATACAGCACCGCCGCAGACGCTTCTTAGACAGCGCCGCGGCTGCTGTATAGGACAGATTTGACGAAACAGAGCTGCTGCGCTCTCTCGGGTTGTTTGTTTTTTTTGGGTCGGGGGGAACCCCCCCCCCCGCCAACAATCCTCTGTGTGCCCCTGCAGCTAATTAGCAGATAATCATCCCAGTGAAATGTATCATGGTATAATGATAACTTGTGATAAAGTAATAAAATCCCACAAATATAATACTTAACCTTCTCCCACTTACCGGATTTCACAGACAGTATTTCTGCTGCCTTGTCAAGTGCCAGCCTAACCCTGCCCACGTCTTGAAGAAAGAGAACAGACTTTTCATTATGTCTCTGTTGTTTGCTGTTCTGTAAGTATTCTTGCAGGAAGGACCCTTCATCTTCAAGGTATTGGTTTTTTCTAGAAGAATCTCTTTGAACGTTTTGTTCTTTTTCAAACAGCGAATCCTACAATAAAGTAGAAAATAATAAAGCAATATTCTTACTAATATCATTTATACATATATGAAAGTAATAACAAAGTAATAAGTTTGGTGAGATTGTCCAGGTCCCTGGAGGTTTCGGGGAAGATCAAGCTTAATAGAAGGATACAGTGGATATCTTGATTACTATTACTCCTCAAAATGCCCATATATGTTGTTATTCTGCCAGGATCTTAGGATGTTTTAGATAGAACTAGATGCAAATTGCAAAATACCACTGATGGCGACCAATATCTGATCAGGATATTTTAGATGTTGACTGCAAGGATTTCAAAGTCCTAACCAAGGATGAGCGGGCTCGGATTCCGCTAATCCGAGCCCACCCGAACAGTGGGGATCCGACGGGATCCGAGCACTGTTCGGGTACTTCCGGCCACCAAAGGAATCCGAAACGAGGCTATGACATCCAAGTCTCGCGTCGGATCTCGCAAGACTTGGATGTCATAAATTCTCACCTTGCGGCCGCCATCTTCATTTCGCCTGACATCAGGGAAGAGGGAGGGTGTGTAGGGTAGTGGTGTTCTGTCCTTGCTGAGTCCAGTGGTGCTTTATGCTTGTGTCCAGTGCTCTGTCCTTGCTGAGTCCAGTGGTGCATCAGTCCAGTGCTCTGTCCTTGCTGAGTCCAGTGGTGCTTTATGCTTGTGTCCAGTGCTCTGTCCTTGCTGAGTTCATTGGTGCTTTTGTCCTGTGCTCTGTGCTGCTGAGTACAGTGGTGCTTTTGTCCTGTGCTTTGTTCTGCTAAGTGCATAGTTATTTTAAAAGTATTAAAAAAAAAATGTATACATAAATAATTTAAAAAATATCTAAAAAAATAATTTAAAAAGTATAAAAAAAAATTCTAGTGCTATATATTCTTGCAGTACATAAACATAGTACTGCAATCTATAAAAAATTGTTCACTGTTTCTGCAGTCCCAAAGTGTGTGTGGTTTAGGGGTACTCTCTCTTGTGCTGCATATAATGGAGTACAAAAATTTGGAGGATAAAGTAGGGAAAGATCAAGACCCACTTCCTCCTAATGCTGAAGCTGCTGCCACTAGTCATGACATAGACGATGAAATGCCATCAACGTCGTCTGCCAAGGGTGATGCCCAATCTCCTAGTAGAGGGCATGTAAAATCCAAAAAGCCAAAGTTCACTACAATTAGTAAAAAAAGAAAGTTCAAATCATCTGAGGAGAAACGTAAACTTGCCAATATGCCATTTACGACACGGAGTGGCAAGGAACGGCTTCGGCCCTGGCCCGTGTTCATGACTAGTGGTTCAGCTTCACCCAAGGATCTAAGCCCTCCTCCTTCCCACCCCTCTAAAAAATTTAAGAGACTTAAGCTGTCATCAACAACACAGCAAACAACTCTGCCTTCTAGAGAGATGTCATCACAAATCCCCAAGGCGAGACCAAGGGTTTTGGTGGTTGCGAAGCCTGACCTTCCCATCACTGTACGGGAAGAGGTGGCTCCTTCCACCATTTGCAGCACGCCCTCTGCATATGCTGGAAGGATCACCCACAGTCCAGTTACAGATTTGGCTAATGAAGGTGTGAATGTTGTACACCGGGAGGAGGATATTGATGCAGCTGGCGCTGAGGAGGAACTTGAGGAGGATGCTGATGTGGTTATCTTAAATGAGGCACCAGGGGGGAAACAGTTGTTGTCCATGGGATGAAAAAGCCCATCGTCATGCCTGGGCAGAAGACCAAAAAATGCACCTCTTCTGTCTGGGGTTATTTTTATCCTAATCCGGACAACAAATGTATGGCCATATGTAGCTTATGTAAAGCTCAAATAAGTAGGGGTAAGGACCTTGCCCACCTAGGGACATCCTCCCTTATACGTCACCTGAAGAACCTTCATAATTCAGTGTTTAGTTCAGGACCTGTGGCTAGGACCGTCAGCAGTCCAGGGACACCTAAATCCCTTGGTCCTGTTGGATACACACCACCAACACCCTCCTCGTCAACTTCCTTCACGATCTCCATCAGATTTAGTCCTGCAGGCCATGTCACCAGCCAGATTGAGTCCTCTTCAATATGGGATTCATCCGAGGAATCCTGCAGCGGTACGCCTACTAATGCCACTGCTGCTGTTGCTGCTGGTAGTTGGTCATCTTCCCAGAGGGGAAGTCGCAAGAACGCTACGTCTTTCACCAAACAGTTGACCGTCCAACAGTCGTTTGCCATGAGCACAAAGTACGACAGTAGTCACCCTATTGCAAAGCGGATAACTGCGGCTGTAACAGCTATGTTGGTGTTAGAGGTGCGTCCGGTGTCCGCCATCTGTGCAGTGGAATTTAGACAGTTGAAGGAGGTATTGTGGCCCCGGTACCAAATTGGGTACCGGGGCAACTCCACTACGCAGTCCAGAAATCTTAGTATCAGATATTAAACTCTGTTCACTGTTCCTGCTACATCAAAAAAGCATGAACATGCCCTGCCATCAACAAAAATAGGATGTAGTGACGCGCTTGAACTCCACTCTCTATATGCTGCAGAGGATGGAGGAGCAGAAAAAGGCCATTCAAGCCTACACAGCCACCTAAGATGGGCCACGTGTTTGTGCCGCCCACTTGTGTCGCTTAGCTTAGACATCCAGCTACCTCGGTGCAACCTTTTGGTCTAAAAACAATATTGTGAGGTGTGAGGTGTGAGGTGTTCAGAATAGACTGGAAATTAGTGGAAATGATTGTTATTGAATGTTATTGAGGTTAATAATAGCGTAGGAGTGAAAAAAAACCCCAAAAAACTGGATTTTAGCACTTTTTATGCTTTTTTTAAAATAAATCAGAACCCAAAACCCTAAATCAGAACCAAAACTTTTCGTCGGGTGTTTTGGCAAAACAAATCAGAACCCAAAACCTCAAGCTAATCAGAACCCAAAACACTAAAAGTGGCCGCTGCACACCCCTAGTCCTAACCAGATCCAGGGAGCAAAGAGTTCTCTTCCTCTGGAGACCTTTTCTGAAATCACAGTATTTTGATTCCGGATACCTCCTTGAAAGGATACAGCTGAAAGGTAGCCTTGGTTCTAAGCCCTAATTTGTCCTCATGGAATATGAGAATGGAGATCTTCAAGACAAAGCAACTGGCTCCAAAACTCTTCTGGCAGAAGAAATAGCCCAGGAACTCAGTCTTCCAGGTAAGGAATTTGAACTCAACCAAACCTATTGGCTCAAAAGGAGGGTGCTGCAAGGCTGTCAACACCACTGGAGGGATGTATGGACAATGCACATACATCACTCCTTGAAAGAAGGTCTGCACGTCAGGCAAAAGAGAGTTTTTTCTGATATAAAACTGAAAGGGCTGAGTCCTAGACCCTCAAAGAAATGAGTGTTAATCCTCGCTATTTGGACCATCCTGCAGAAATTGCAGTAACCAGTCTAACCTGAAAAAGAGGTAGGAAACCCCTTCAATTAACACCAAGAGATGTAGATCTTCCAAATTGGTCAATCCTGGCAGAGACAGGCTTGATCATGGTCTGAATCACCCTGTCAGAAATCACCTTGGCCTTAGGAATAACACTTGGTGAGGTAAACTCTGATGAAAGAAAGGGCCCTGACTTAACAGGTCTGGTCTTAGAGGCAGGCGACATGCCAGGCCCTCTGCCAGACTGAGGATGGCTGCATACCAAGACTTCCTAGGCCAATCCGATGCCAGGAGGTTCACCAGAATGGCCTCTCTACCATTTTTTATTTTTTTAAACGTATATTTTTGAAAGTACAGAACAGTACACTCAATTACTGAATCACAATACAAAACATGACATGAAAACCACTTGAATGACAATACAGAAAAAAAAACCCAAACAGTTGGTAGAAAGTTTTCACTGCAACAATAGTACTGTGACCAGATTTTCTGGGGAATGTAATGATGGGAAGAAGGCATGAGAGGGGGGAAAGGGAAAGAAACGCTGTGGCTAGAACAGTCAAAGTAAAGAAAAAGAGCAATGGGAAGGGCAATATTGGGAGGGAGGAAGAGGAAGAGAGGAAGGGGAAAGTGAAAGATTACAGAGGGAAGATTTAAGTGAAAGTTGAGTGAAATTGAAAAAAGGACATCCATGGGTCCCATGCCTTGTTGAAAGATTTAGAGGAGTTAAGTATGCTTGTCATAAATTCCATACAATGTACATACCAGATTCTGGTCACAATAGAGGGAAGCGTAGTGGCCGAGATTAGATGGTTAATCAGTTTATTTTGGCATTGAGTGGCTGCGGGGACTTGCAGTGGGAGAAGGTAGTATTTGGGTTTTCATGGTGATGTCAAATTGGAGGACAGTGGAGATCAGGGTCTTAATATCAAGCCACAGTCGAGTAAGTTTTGGACATTTCCAAAATATATGGAGAAATGTACCCTCTAAGGAACACCCGCATCAGCAGCGGTCGGAGGAAACCGCAAGTATTTTTTTGAGACGAGTTGGATCCTATAACCTATGGAGCTGGAGGAAACATTCTCCCGTATTTCCAACCAGTCGTCTTCGTCTAAAGTCTCTTTCAGGTCACGTTTCCAAGCCCTTTCATGGGGATCTTGCACACTCATAGTAGAAAGGGCAAGTTCTGAGTAGATAGTAGAGCTAAGACCCATTGGAGATGAAGGCACAGGGTTTCAATAGTGGCAAATGAACGGGCGACTGGATGCGCTTGGCCGAATTATGGATGTTTCTTAGTTTCAGATGTTGGTATAAGGACTTAAGAGGAATGTTAAATTTAGCCTGAATTTCGGTGAATAAGGGTATAACTTATTACAGGCCAAAGCACTCAGGTATCTCACTTCATGTAAGTGCCAAGGTTGAAACAATGGGAAAAATGCGGGGAGTTAACAAGCGGAATTAGGGATGTGGAGATAAGCTATATTTTCAAGCAGCAGAGTCCCAGACTGCTAGGGAGTGGGAGACAATGGGATGGGAAATAAGGTGCTTGGAAGCACCTGTGGGAGCCAGAGGAGGAAAGCAGGAAGTAAACACAAACCTTCAGCCTTAAAGCCATACATGGGCGGTTTCAAAATGGCACCATAAGACCCATTGAGAAAGCCTGGCCGAGAGGTAACAATGTCTAAAATCAGGAATGCCCAGTCCCCCACCTCTGGAGGACCTCTGAAGAACTTGGAGGCCTACTCACGTAAGTTTACCCAAACAAACCTGTAGGTGGAAAATTTTAAGAATTTGAAAACATGATGGGGGGGGGGGGATGGATATGAAGGGTCTGAAAAAGGTAAAAAAGTCTAGGGAGGACATTAATTTTGATGGCATTAATACGGCTTATTCAGGAGATAATGTGATGGGACCCCTCTACCTTTTTCAGCACCCACGGATATGGAACGGACATGGTGTCCACTAGACATGCCCATGGTTCCCTCTCTCTGTAGCAGAAGCGCTCCCCTTGTGGTTCACCGAGATGCCACATCGATGTCTGAGCACCAGCTGTTGGAATATCTCCGGGTGAAGAGATCATTCCCTGGGATACAGGGTCTGCCTGCTGAGGAAGTCAGCCGCCCTGCTTCTTGATTCCCAATGAGTACAAAGCCAACTCCACTACTTGGTACACTGGAAGGGGTTATGGTCCTGAAGAAAGATCCTGGATACCTGCCAGGGACTTGCATGCCAATGATTTAAGAAGAGCTTTTCATCAGAAATTTTCAGATAAGTCTAGATTGAGGGGTAAATGACCCCCTTAATCTAGGCTTATCTGGGGTGGTAATGTTAGGAACAGCAGGTAACTGTTTTCTTTTTTGCTGCTGCAGTGTTGATCTCAGCTTAGATGTGATCACCTGAACTCCTCTCACCTGCAGCTCAATCTGACAACTGCCCAATCTTTGCCGGTTATAGCGTTCACTTGCTTGCTTCTCTATGCTCCCGCGTCTATGAAAAGTCTACCAGTTTTCCTGATTGATACCGCTGTGACCTCTGACTGGATACCGGCTTTGCTTGTTTGCTCGTGCCCCTGACCTTTGCCTGGATTCAGAATCCGCCTTTTCATATGAGAGATCACCTCCAACCTGCAGGATCATGGTGCCAGCTATCCGCTCCATCAGACTCACCTGTATCAGCAGTGTTTCGTAGTACAGTTTTACCTTTCTCCAGCATTTTCCCTGACACAGTGCTGCTCTCTAGCTCCATCTCTCACAGGCCACAGCTGGTACTACAACATGCTCTACTCCACACTGCCAATCTGTTATACTGGTGGAGGATGGTACTGCATTCTGTTGCTACTCAGTGTTCCTGCTTAAGCTGGTCCAGGAGAATCTCTGCTCAGCATCTCACTGTCAAGACCTCAGAAATAGCTTAGCCACAGACCTGGCCCAGGCTGACTCTGTCATTTCAGTGGGCACACTCACAGGCGAGCAATTTACCATTGTTGCTGGGCAAATGTTGTCAGTCCTGTCCCGACTGGGGGGCACAAGAAGCTAGGGCACTACCTGCAATGGTAGTGGCCATGTGTCCCCCAGCACCCCAGAGGCAATCCCTGCTCCAGGCATCCCGAGCGGCGTCTGAGGGATGCAATCCACAAAAGAAGTGGCCATGGAAAAATTAATAAACTAAAACACTGCTAAAACAAAATAAAAAGTGCAATCTTCAAAAATCCGGCAGGCACTTGACAAGACTGGGGTTCAGGAAGCAGTCAATGGGGTATAGAGGGGGAGGAGCTTCAATTATTAGCAGTACATTTGAAAGTGCTGAAGGCAGGGCCATCTTTTCCATTGGGCACGATGGGCAGCTGCCCGGGGGCCCCACGGGCAAGGGGGCCCCATAGGCACGGCTCTTAATGAGAATAAATAATCCTGCTAAAGAAAAAAACCTGCAAAAAAACCTGCAAGGGTCACTGAGCAAGTACATCTATCTATCTCTATCTCTATATATCTATATCTGTATCTGTATACATCTATATATCTATATCTAGGGGCCCGGTGCACTGCTTTGCCCGGGGGCCCATAATGTTGTTAAGATGGCCCTGGCTGAAGGCTCCAGCTACCATTCTTTATACCCAGTGTTCCATTGTCCCTCATAGATCAAAGATAAATCTAATTAGTATCGATTGGAAAAAAATTAATCCCAGATTTGTTTGTTTTAAAAAATGATTTTGTTCAAAGAGCAAATCTAACTCTAATCCTAATCTACTTTTAAATACATATTTGCATGACGTTCCTATTTACTGTGTGATCCAGTCACCTGGACCAACTCCTAAATCACTGGATTGCAAACAAAATAGGGACACTTGATTTTTTGGTCTGCCTCATCAAATCTGATTCGATGTGTACTGTTCAGAGTGATCACTAGGCAGGCAATTTTCCATTGAAAACATGACCATTTAAATGTTGTGGTCACTAAACAACATATAAATGCTATTTAGATTTTGCCTTTGCAGGGAAAATTGGCAAAGAGACATCTCATGGTGGGATAAGTAAACATATGTAAACACAGTTCTACATAACTTAGCCCGTATATTACTAGCAACTAGAAAAACATTTTTTGAAACAGATTTGAATATTGTAATATTTGGTTAACTCAAAGACTTCTAATCTAATTTTTAAAGACAAGCTTACTAGAGCTACATTATCTTACATTACTGATAATGTTACAATGTGACTACAGCTGTAACTAGGGGTGTAAAGCAGGAAACTTCTCCCTCTTTAAACAAGTAGAGTCCAGGATTTTCCTGAGGAAAAGACTGGGCTGTAATGTATTCTTTTTGTAGGTGAAGTATGGACTTCAGGGTAAGAAATGGTTGAAGTTGTATTTTCAGTGGCTGACATCTTTATGGATTGCCCCTTTGATCAATTTTTCAAGAACTCTTGTGAATTGCAAAAAGGTAATAATATATCCATTCTGTACATATAACAGGAATGGCATATTGCAGTCTGGAAAGATATGTATGAGTCTTACCTCCAAACAGTTTACAAATAGCAAGTAGACTTCTGTAGTGTCCTCTAAAGTCAAAAGATTTTTATCCTCCACCGTAGTTAAATACTCTTGAGCATAATCCATTATAATATCAAAGCTGAAATAAACAGATTGGAAACACAAATAATATTTTGTGCCATGTCATTCAACATATTGTATGCATGCAAAAGAAGAACAAGATAATGGACAACACATCCATTGAAGTCTATTACCTATACTTCAAAAGCAGCTTCAGTATTACTGAGCGTATCACTGGAGTTTTGTCCACAGCATCCTCAAATGGTGAAAGTGACCTTGTTGAACATCTTGTCCCTGCATTTTAAGGGATGGAAACTTGTTAGTTTGAAAAACAAACACCACCTAATAGATCAACTGAGATAAGGAAGCAATACTTACCAATATTGCCAAAAAGAAAAGACAGCAAATGGTGAATGACCTTCTTTTCCGGTGGGGTATTGTCTTTGAAGCACATGGTGCATATAATATCGACAAAAAATCCATTGCACAGTTTACGAAAATGAACATTTTTCTCTATCGAGTCCCTTGAAATGACAAACAAATTGGAACATGTCCTTGATTTACTCTCATTTTTTTCCAATACCAGAAAAAATAAAAAGCATGAGCGAGTATCTTTAGTTCTTTCAATAAATGTATGCATAAGGTTCCAAAAATAATCAGAACTACAAACATATATATTTTATACTATAGTTAACTAGTTACATTCTTTGTACTGGTAACCTTACTTGCTCATTTCACTTACAGTCTTACATCATCTAATTGCTCAGTACGTGTATATTCCCATAAACACACTGGTCCTACTGTCATTTTATCTACATTCTGTCTCTCTTTTATTCTAACCTAACTTAATTCAGTTATGCAGTTTGTATCATTTTACACACCGGCAGTTTATCTATCTGTCAAGCCTCTTGGCTGTCCCTTGAAATCAATTTGAACTTTGTCACAGGGGCACAATTTAAAACCAGTTCATGATCAGTATATTCTCCTACAGTTCATTGTTGTCCTCCCAGTTAATCTTATTCTTCCTCTATTTTCTACAATAAATACCAGTCTTAATCTCACCAATCTGCTCTCTCCTTAAAAGTCTATATTACAAACATACCTATATAGTCTAATCAGTAACTGCTTGCTATATACACTCTATACTAAGTGTATGGCACTTACCGCTGCTGCAGCCCCTGCCATATTCGGTGGGCTGGCTTTACTAAGTCCTCTGTTGAGGAGGGTCAAATGATCAGTAAATCTCATATAATAAGACCATATATGTTTACTGATGGGGTGAGCCACACAGATGCATGTAGGTAGTACTTATATTTGAATATGCACAATTACTGCTTGAAAATGGCACACCATACCATATCAAAACAGATGGGAGAATGGTGCATATTCATGCATGTTGTCAGCATGCATAAAAGTGTGAGAAAAGTATGTGTGATGGGTGTAAATGTAGGTATGCACTTTTGCAGTGTAACTGCCTTAAATTACCCTCACACTGATGTAGTTTTCGTTTGGAAGGTCATGCAGATAGAGACCTCAGTATGATTAACTGTAATCAGTAATAGGGTGATTCAATTTGCACAATCCCAAATACTTGTTTTCTTTATTCTACACGCCAAATTATAACTTGTACATAGATAATAAATGCAAGCTTACCGTATTTCTGTAGATACAACCATTGTGAAGGACTCTGGGATCTGGGCTTTACATAATGGACAAATCATGTAACCAGTATCTAGCCACTGCCTTAGACAAGACTGGCAGAAAACATGGTTACATTCCAGGCAGATCGGCTCATTTGGGTCACCTTGGCAGATTGCGCATGTTGGCATTCCATACCTATCAGGAAGACATAATAAATAAAACAATAGTAATGATAATATTGATTAAGAATAGATTTAATTGTGAATTTCAAGTAACACTAGTGTGGCTGGTTCCCTTCCCCAATCCATGTGTTGTGAGAAATGTATTCACTGCCATTTATATTTATATTGCAGTATGTATAAATGTCCAATCTATTATGTGTTTGAATGTTTTAAAGGTGCACCCTTCCCCCTCACATGTTGGGGGAATGCTTTATATCTAAGAGCGTAGGTGTAGGTTGTCTGTAGAGAAATGTAGAAATGCACCGTGCAGATGTTTACCTGTTTAAAATTAGAAATGCATTAATGAACTTGTATGTAAATCCCAACCTTGTGATCCAGTGGGCTGCAGTGGCATTGGAGAGGCTTCAGATGGTACCACACGAGACTCAGGAGACAAAGTGCCACACTACAGTCTGGAAGGTGCCTCTAGTAGCTGCAGCAGGGAGTAACTCAGGATCTAGCTGCAAACCTCTGAGAGATTTTGACTTAAGAGTGGGCAGGCAACCCCCAGAGAATCCATAGATACTTTGGGAGGGATATTTAAAGATAAATCTCCAAGCCCAGACTTAGTGTCACCAGGGTGCAGAGGGGGGGGCAAGCCACCCCTCATTCTCGCAGTGCATGGACATAGGCAAAAGCACTCCTCCTGGACACCGAGTACAAGGTTACAGGTGTGAACAACGGTCTTAACTGATGTACAGAGTTGTTGAATCAACCTGGGTTGGTTAAAGGGTTAGGGTGCTGGATTATGCCCTGCCAGTGTAAAAACTGTATATATAGGGCAGCAAACTTACATGTAATGTGTGTGTGTACATTCTTACACCCAACACATTTAGTGGTGTGTTGTGTGTAACAAGCTCTTTTAAAAGCTATTGATTACCAATAACCATCACTAATTTTAAAGATCCTGCTGTATTCCTGCGAGACACCTATACTTGCTGTATTCATGTGACATAAGCAAACACCCCTTTCCATCCCCAGGCTGTTTTGTATTGGGCCAAGTGTTCAAAAATTAGACAATGCTCTGCTTGGTACTCAACAGTCTTGATCCAAAGAAAGTGGCTAGGAGATTCCAGTCATAGTCACCAGTAAAGGGGTCCTGCAACAGCACCCAAAAGCAGTTCCAGGTACCGGTGAAGGAGCATGGCAGTGGCAGAGACTATTCTCCTACAGCTGGGGGAAACAACAGTGGTGTGCAATTGACACAGTCAGTAAGTTTCTGGTGGAACCAGAGGTAGTGGGTCAGTAACCAATCTGTAAAACAAACACTCCAACAGGGTGGCAGAATAAGCCCATCCTATCACAGCTAGGGTAAAAGTGTGAGCTATGGTAAGCTACTTGAAGGCAAAATGCATCATCATGGTAAACACTCTCGTATTAACTACTTTCTGTTAGTGCACAGTTTAGTGCTCCCAACTCATATGGATGTTTTCATTCATAAATAAATACATAACTTTATTTTTTTTAAATTACCTTGAAACGCTCTCGGCAACTTCATTTCTGCATCTATGAAGAACATCAACAACTGCTATGAAAGGTTGGTGAGACTTTAAATCAGCAAAGTCTTCCAGACACTGCGGAAGAAAGCACCAAAATAAAATTATAGCTATGAATTGGTAACAACTGGTACAAGCATTAGTAAATTAGCAATAAATATGGAAAATGATGCTGAGTAAAATAAAGACCACTGAAAAATTACCTATTGTTTTGCACAACTATTTTTGTTTAACAAAACCTAAAGTACTTCCATTTTTCCCCGCCAAACGTTACTGCCTGGTAAAGGCAAGTACTCTTGCACTTTTGTGATTAATTGCACTATTATATGAAATAGCTTATATCTCCCTTGGACTCACCAAAGCAAGTCATATGAACACCCCCACTCAAATTAGCAATAGTTTTTCTTTATTTGACCCTCTACCACGTCGCCATACCTAACTTACCCTTAGCTCTCCTCTGTCTTATGGAAGATTGGCTTATTGACATTCAAAGCTCTACACAACTAGGGTCCTGGAACAGGGTCCTTGAAGCAGCTTATGATTCCCTATACTCCCACCTGCTCATATCAGCCAGTAGATAAAGGACTACTAACAGTTCCTAGAATCTTACAATTAATTTGGGGTTGATCTTTTAGCTTTGTAGCTCCTATTATCTGGAACCCACTTAATCATATAGTCCGCGAGGCCTTACTCTAAAAATCTTCAAAGACAGACTTTACTGTTTTGTTAAGCATTTCATTATTGCCCCTTCACTTTCTGAAAAAAACTAAATGCTTAGCTCTCTCTTCTGTACTCTCTTAATATTTAAATTAATTTGAGAGCTTCCTTCCTTGTGCAGAGACAGGCTGTGAGCAAAGTGCTGCACTGGGGTGTCTCTTTTCTGCTCTCTAAACCAGAGGTGCATAGTGCTGTAGGACTCTGCTGATCAAGTCATAGAGAAGTTTAACCAGAGATGCACAATTTAAGTGTTAGGAAACCTTGCAACTGTGATTTTGCTACTGGCAGGCTTCTGCAGCATTTTGGTACTGCTTCCTCTCATGTTTAGAATATGGAAGAGAAGCAATATGATCAGCCAATCATGGGTGCAGCATAATTGCCATTTGTCCCAAATTTCCAAGGACAGTCTTGGATTTTAGATATGTCCTTGAAATTTTGTTCTTGAAAATGTCCCTATTTTTACTTATTGACAAACTGCACAGTAAAATGTCTCTTGCTCTGCATGTTAGATGCAATTTACACCATCTATTCTTATCCTCTAGGCTTTATATGCTATCAAATGAAAAGGAGCATAGAAGGCAAAAAAGAGGATTTTTGTACTTCCGTTAAATCCGTTTCTCCAATTCCGTCTGGGGGACACTGCTTACCATGGGTTGTGGAGGGGAGCATGGGAGTTGGCACCTAGCTAGTTAACTTTAGCACTGCTGACAGACCCCTCCCCTCTACAATCCCCCTGCCTCTTCCTCTTCAGTTAGTTAAAAAGCCCCAAGAAGAAAATGCAAATCAACCAAGAGCACACAGAGGAAAAGCATAAGGGAGGGATCGCAGTGTCCCCCAGACGGAATCAGAGAAACGGATTTAACGTAAGTACAAAAATCCTCTTTTCTCTTTCATCCAGTCTGGGGGACACTGCTTACCATGGGGACGTTCTAAAGCAGCCCCCTAAGGGTGGGACCGCTCTGAAAGACCCGCTCGTAGAGCACTACGAGCGAAATTTGCATCCGCGGACGCAAATACATTAAACTGATAAAATTTGGTAAAGATGTGGACAGAGGACCAGGTGGCTGCCCTACAAAGCTGGTCCGC
Source organism: Mixophyes fleayi (assembly GCF_038048845.1). Taxonomy (NCBI): domain Eukaryota; kingdom Metazoa; phylum Chordata; class Amphibia; order Anura; family Limnodynastidae; genus Mixophyes; species Mixophyes fleayi. Next base: position 311,037,998 of record NC_134405.1, on the reverse strand, counting down.
AGAAGCCCCATTTCTCGCTGCCCACGATGCCCCTACCGATCTGGTGGAATGGGCCGTAAGTCTCTCTGGCACAGGACGGTTAGCACTTATGTAAGCCTGCTTAATAGTTGCCGTAATCCATCTTGCAATAGACTGTTTTGAGGCAGGCCAGTCTCTTTTATTAGAATCATAAAGAGCAAACAGAGAATCTGTACGCCTAACCTGGAAAGTTCTCTTAACATAAATACGGAGAGCCCTAACCACGTCTAACATTTTTCATAGACTGCTGATCAGAATGAGAGGGTGATGAAAAGACCGGAACCACAATTTCCTGGTTCAAATGGAAAGCCGAAACTACTTTTGGAACAAAAGAAGGGAGAGTTCTTAATACCGCTCTGTCCTCGTGAAAAAACAGATATGGTTCCCAGCAAGACAGAACTCCCAATGCTGAAACCCTGTGTGCAGATGCAATCGCTAAAAGAAAAACGACCTTTCAGGTCAGATACCTAAAATCTGCGCAAGTAATGGCTCAAAAGGAGGCCCTTTAAGCATATCAAGTACCAGGTTAAGATCCCATGGTGCTGTAGGCGGAACTTAGGGAGGCTGAATATGTAAGACTCCCTGAAGAAAAGTCTTGATGTCTGGCAAATCCGCTAACTTCAGGTGAAAGAAAACTGAAAGCACCGATACCTGAACTCTTAAGGAACCTAAACGGAGACCCGCTTCCAGCCCATCCTGAACAAAAGCCAATAAGCGAGGGAGACGAAAAAAAGACATGTGACAGGAATTATTTTCGCACCATCTGATATAGGCTCGCCAAATACGGTGATAGATGGGAGCTGAAACCGGCTTTCGAGCTCGCAGCAGAGTGTTCACTACACTGGGGGAGAAACCCCTAGCCCTCCAGAGCCTGGCTTCAACAGCCATGCCGTTAAACTGAGCTGAGGTAAGTTCTGGTGACGAAAGGGACCTTGCAGAAGAAGGTCGTCTCGCGACAGAAGACTATGTCCTTGTCCTACCGCCATGGAGATTATGTCCGCGTACCACACTCGACACGGCCATGAGGGAGCTATTAAAATTACCGGAAGACCGCCCTGCCTCACTCATCTGAGTACTTGAGGAAGCATGGGAATCAGGGGAAACATATCCCAACCTGAAATCCCATGACATGGTCATCACGTCCACCGCTACCGCTAAGGGGTCCCTTGCCCTTGTGCAAAACCTGGGAACCTTTTTGTTGTGTCTGGAGGCCATGAGATCTATACCCGGAAGACCCCACCTCTGAACTAGAGCCTGAAATACTTCCGGATGGAGGGACCACTCCCGTGGCATCATCGCATTGCGACTGAGGTAATCGGCCTCCCAATTCTTTATTCCTGGAATGAACACTGCCGAGATTGCTGGAACATACTGTTCTGCCTAAAGAAATATCTGAGCTGCAACTCGCATTGCAGCTGCACTCCTGGTTCCTCCCTGTCTGTTGACATATGCCTTAGCCGTGGCATTGTTGGACTGAACCCTGACTGGGTGGCCCTGAAGGAGAGTTTGGGCCCACCGAAGAGCCAAAAGAATTGCCTTCAACTCCAACGTGTTAATGGATAGGGCGGATTCCTGAACTGACCAAAGCCCTCGGAGCCGGAGATGCAGGACTACAGCCCCCCAACCTTTTAGGCTGGCGTCTGTTGTGGCTATGATCCATGACCATGGAGCAAAGGACCTGCCCACCGACATGTGATCCTGAATCAGCCACCACTGAAGCGATTCTTTCGCCCGTGGAGACAGCGAGATCCTCTGGTGATCCAAACGTAGGTAGGATCCTGACCATTTCGTCAACAGATCCCACTGGAAGCATCGTGAATGAGCCCGACCGAAGGGGATAGTCTCGAAGGAGGCCACCATCTTTCCTAGCAGCCGCATGCACAAATGAATTGAGGGACTGGGAGAGGACAAAACCTAAGATGTTATACACCAAATTGAACTGATCTTCTCCGCCAGCAAGAACACCTTCTGCTGACTGGTGTCCATGATGAGACCTAGGAAGACCATGCGTTGGCACGGAACCACCTGGGATTTGTTCAAGTTTATCAGCCACCCATGGCTCTCGAGGACAGCTATGGTGAGGGATAAGTGCTGATGCAAGCAAATCTCTGAGGAGGATTTGATGAGCAGATCGTCTAAATAGGGCACAACCTGAACTCCCTTTAAGTGAAGACAAGCCGCTATTACCAACATGATCTTCGTGAAGACCCTTGGAGCCGTGGAGAGGCCGAAGGGAAGAGCCCGAAACTGATAGTGGGAGGCCCCCACTGTGAATCTCAGGAGAGGCTGATGACCGCTCCAAATGGGAACGTGGAGGTATGCGTCCTTTATGTCTATGGAAGCCATAAACTGATCTTTCTCTAAGCCGTTTATTACCGACCTCAGGGACTCCATTCGAAATTTGTCCACTCGTAAGTGCACATTGAGGTTCTTTAGGTTTAAGATGGGTCGAAAGGACCCGTCTGGTTTCCTGACCAGAAAAATATTTGAATAAAACCCCTTTCCTTTCTGGTTGTCTGGGACCCTGCAAATAACTCTTTGCAAAAAAGAGAGGGGACACAGCCCTGTATCGCCTGTCTTCTTTGTGGATCTCGGGGTAGCGGGGTTACAAAGAAACGATGTGGTACCGGACCCAGCAGGTCTATTATGTACCCCCTTGATATAATGCCCCGAATGCAAGGGTCCTGGGATGACGCTGCCCACTGTTCCTGAAAAAGAGACAGACGTTCCCCCACTGGCGCCACCTCCTGGAGAATAGAGTGGCAGTCAGGACGCAGGCTTTTCCTGAGTCTTGGTGGCCTGGCGCCTAGCTGCAAACGAGGACCTATCTCTGACTGAGAAGCCAATGCTCCCTTGACGCATTTCGTCCTTAACACTTACCCTTTTGAGAAAGTCGTTAAGGACGAAACGCGTCAAGGGAGCATTGGTTAACTGACTGTTTGGCTGGTGATCGCTAAGGAGGTTCTATTTCCAGAGGAGCTAAGGAACTATTTACTTGTGGTAATCTCCTGTCCTGGTGGAAGGAACTGACATCACCTGTGGCCAAGTGGGCTTTAAGGATTTCTGGATGAGTCCTTGTTACAGATAAGCTTGACTTATTTTTATATAATGTACGGGCAATTTATTGTCATGAACGGAAATGGCATTTTTTTTGATTAAAAATCTTTTATAGAAGGATACTTTCTGTAAGTTATGAACACACTACACTATTATTTGCTATTTCCTATTGAGTCCTAGTATTGGATAAGACGCAGAAGGTCGAGGTCACTTGAGAAGAATCTTGTGGGAGATCTAAGGGATACTATTATCCAGATAAGCGATTTTATCTTCTGTTTTTGGTACGAGACCAATTTGGAATATATGGTCACTGTGTTGCTAATTGACATTATCACACTATGTCTGGCGCTCCTTTTTTGTATTTATCCAAATACAGTAAATGGTTAAATAAATCAGATACTTAGCCCACAGGCCAAACAGGGGAGAAGTCCAACAGCAGTGTCCTGGTGCCTGTTCCCACTGATAAGTCTCCTTTCACGGGCTTCTCCTGGCGCCAGAAGACCGGGCTAGTCCAACTGTGTAGAAGAGCAGGGGAGCTCTATGTTGTCTTAGCTCCCCCCCCCCTCCGATAATGCTGTCTCTCCTTTACATTTTTTTCAATGGTGTCCCGGCTACCAAAAAAAAATTATACTATGCGGCAGAGTAGTGGAGTCCTCAAAGAGTTGAGGTCTCCGCAGCGGTTCTGTACCCCGTTGCCCCCTCCTATCTATGAGGGGGGATCTTGGTATTGCCCCCTTCTGTTTTCCTCTATCCGTCCTGTTCCCCCGCGGATCCAAGATGGCCGTCAGCATTAGTATCCGATAACCGGCGCTCTATGCCTGCAGTGGCAGCGCCAGTTATCGGGGAGGCTCCAAGAGTGACAGCGGTCCAGAGGGACCGCTTGTCACTCTGTATTCAGGCACCCTGTTTCTCTGCCAGTGAGAGCCTCTGGCTCTCATCTGACAGAGTAGTGCCTGCGCTGCTATCCTGGGAGTGTGTTCTCTATGATAGAACACACTCCTAGGTCTGCCACCGAAAATCCTAATGAAAAAAATAAAAATTAATAATTAAAAGTTAAATAAAAAATAGAAAAAAGGAAATAAAATTAAATGAAATACTAGCATAAACTAAAACACAGCCCAACTCCTTGGGCACCTAGAAAAAAACTGAAGAGGAAGAGGCAGGGGGATTGTAGAGGGGAGGGGTCTGTCAGCAGTGCTAAAGTTAACTAGCTAGGTGCCAACTCCCGTGCTCCCCTCCACAACCCATGGTAAGCAGTGTTCCCTAGACTGGATGAAAGAGAAAAATGCATTATAATGCATTTTGTTGCACACTGCAACAAAATGACATGTAACATCATTAGATTCGCTGTCTCATTAGTAAAATGTCCCTGAAAAATATTTTAAAATGTTGGCAATTATGGTAGCAGCAAGTCTAAGCATTTTAAACTTTAGTGGGCCTTTAAATGCAAATAACTGAATAAACTAGACATAGGGGGTGATTTAGAGTTGGACACAAGTGTACATTTGAGCACCACATAAACACCACATGAACTTGCATCCCCTTGCTCTTCAAGAGATGTTGGCATGCAAGTGCAGGTAGGGTGCGCAGGTGCGAGTTAAGCATGCTCCTTTGAGATGCATCTTTTCTCAAGATACACATATCTTTGAAATATGTTCCTTACCAAGCTTAAAACACGAGTACACAAGGTGGGTGCAGTTTTCGAGCCGATTATGATGATTAATGCATATTTGCTCTGGGCACACATAATGCTAGATTTGAAAATGCATGTATCTTAGGATATGTATAACTTAAAATATAGATGCTGAAACGCAAATTGGTAATTGAGCCTACACAAATGGCAACTCTTGCCTTCAACACTTACATCATTCCCTTAGTTTCTAGAATGAGACACCATGTCCCCATTTAGCATAACATTAAGCACAGAGTACACTTATAAAAAAAAAAGGTTCATTCATTATCACATATTTTTTTTTTTTACCTTTCCAAGGAAGAGTGTTTGATCCCTTATTATTCTCTGCATATCGAAATCCCGAACATACTCGTCCACTAGCAGATGTTCCATAAAAAGTGTCATAGAAAACACACAATTCCAGTCTGATCTGTGAGGACACAAGAAGAGATGAATCGATAGATCCGTTACAATTATGAGCCTATATTGTCCTTGATTATTGGGCATGTTCTCTAGAACTGAGCACAAAAAGGTATGAAAAATCCAGTAAAACACTTCAATCCTGGAAACGTCCACTATTATAGGCCTTTATAGTTCCAGTGACTGGGTTTTTTCCTACTAAAGTAGGCTTGTGGGGACTCTTCCCTTTGAACCCCCCCACCTTCAACAATCCACAGTTACTTCCTGTATTTTATAATTGAGGCACAGACGACTGTAGATCTGACAGTTTGTTAAATAAAATGTGGTACTTGACTGGATAGCTGCCATGGCATCCAACCCCATTCTTACAACATAAAGCATCTCATTATCAGGCTCTCCAGCTGTCTGTGCATAAGGTATGGGGATGATACTTAGAAATGCCAGGCTATCTTTGTGAGTTTTCTGCTGTAAGCGTATACAATGAATCAAGGCAGAGCCTCAAAGGCCAAAAGGAACGCTGTTTGGCTGAATTTGACAATTTTGAGTTAAACAGGAGCTAAAATGTAGAACTGAAATCAGTGGAAACACACTTAATATAGAGACCACTGAACACAAATTAAGTCCAAAAGAAAACAAAAGTGTGCAAAATGCCATGAGAATCTAAGCATCTGTAAAAAGAAACATAAAAAAAGCTTGAAACTGGAAGTCAGATATAAGTGTATGACAGCTATGGATTGCTCAAGCTCTCTTCTGAGAGTAACAGTCACTTTAAAAGGTATTTTATCATTTTATAGCCATAGTTAATGTATTTTTTTTCAGCCAAAAGAAATCATATGTACCTGATTTGCTGAATTCCATGTTGGCACCAAAAACTGTAGCTCTGCAAATATCCCTCTGAACATATAAGTTCAATGGACATTTGTATGTTTTTCACTTGGCGTATCCAGGTTTGTGGGTCTAGAGCTTGCACAGATACTTTTAATGTTTCGAGACAAGCGATGGCAGCAAAGACATCAAGAGCCTTAAAACAAAACAAGACAAAGCACTAATCTACATGTTCCAAAAGCAAAGCTAAATACAAACATACAGTGCATATGACTAGTGTTGGCACATGAAACATAATTTAGTTTATTTAATATATTCTGTTTTCAACATCAGAATAGATACAGGTTTGTCAAATTGTGAATATAGAATTGGTGCAATATACAGGCGCAAAAGTTAATATGATCTTGCAGTTGGGAAGCGCCTGCAAATACCAAATCAAATAATTATATTACAAATAAAATTAGGTAATCTTGGGGATAGTATAGATTACAAATATTAACACATGTACTGTTGTTGTACTATGTGATACTCCACTGAGGTGTACATCCGAGTGTATTAATCAGTTAATAATTATGTGATATGTAATGGTGTGCAGACAATAAATCACCAAATGCAACCCCCCTGACACCAAGCTCTGGAAAGTGTTCTGTTGTGGCCTATGGGAGAGTTCCTATCAAGTTGCCAGACTCTGCACCAGAGTAGAGCTTCATAATACCGAATGCTCTCTCCCGGGAGGTTTCATGTCTCGCCGTGTCAGAGGAGCTGTGAGTAAGCTACCCTGGAGAGAGCATAGCCCAAAAGGAGTTCAACTCAAGAGCAGAATCAGCTCACCTTACTCTCTTGGGCAAACGAGGCAGTGGCATAACACCATTCTTTTAAACATGCATAGCGCACAAAGTACTATACAAAAAACTAAATAAAATGTAAAACCTGGCAATGGGGTCTCAGTAGATAAAACTGGTTTAATAGTATAACATTCCTTCTTTCATTTCAATATTGATATTTTATCTTCTTTGTTGTAAGCTAAGACATTAATATAATACATAGCTTTATTATTTTATTTACACAAGTAATTATAGGACTGCGCTGATGTATAAATATGTAAACCTAAAAAATTAATTACTGTATAGGTCAGTGATTAGTAATATTGTTGGTTTGTCATCTTAGAAGTCAGCTTTATGATTCACGGTTCTTTTGGAACGAATAATATAATAAATTTAATATTTTACTGTGGTTAACATATTACTCTTACTAAAGAGACATTAAAGACAATTTCCGAAAGTGTAAAAAAAAACTTGCATCCTGCAGAGCAGATCCTGTTTTCTGACAACATGCCTCTATATTTGTGGAATACCATTTTTACAGGAAGCACATGGATTGTGGTATCTGCAGGGTGTGTAAAAGATTGCTCTTGGGAGGCAGGAGGTGGATCTCGGTAGAATATTAATTTACTTTATTTAAACAGAAGGCACATTTAAGGGGGAGCAGAACAATTTAAGCTCCGGCAAAAGGACTCTTCCCTCGGAGATGGTTGAACTCATGCCTTGGCCTATACCATTCAACGGAAGCATTAAGCACCTTCCAGACATAATTAATTAATACAGCAAAGTACATTTATAGGTGTATATCTATCAATGTGATAAAAATACTAAATAGTGACCAATGTAATAAAGACATTATCGATGTTCCCTCATGATTAATTCAAGACATTATTAAGGCTCGAACAGCAGTATTTTATTATAAAGTGCAAAAGTTGAAATGAATGAAAGGGGAGATACAGTTTTGCTCATTTTCAGGAGGACCTTCAAATTTACAAAAGTAGGCTTATTTTCATTTTATTGGGACTGTTCCCAAATGCGGGGGTGCCCCATGAAATACACAACGTGGACAAATCGGCGCATTTGCTAAAAATGCAATGCTCTGCGTTTAAATGTTTTGCAGTTTGTAAATGACCATTAATGTCATTACTTTGCACAAAACATCTTTCACTTTTGGGTTTGATCCTTTTCCTAAATGGTGATTATGCAGACATTGTGGTACTACTGTATTAATTTTCCAACAATGACCATTTGAACAAGGTTGCAATGCCCACTCGTGCCCATTGGTGGGACATTACATTCAAATACCATAGAGATAAGCTGGCCACCACTTAACATTTCATTGTTAAATTCAGAGTGCATCAGCAGTCATCACATTTATTTATTTCATCGTAATTCTTTTATAACCTAGGCTATAAGGACATCTGTTTAGACCACGGCTTGGTAAAATGACACATAAATATGATATTATATAATATAACAATCAGGAAATTAAGTGCTTAATCAAAATAAGGTTAGCAAACAAATAATAAGTGCACTGACATCCATCATAGCAGGTGCTAAAAAATGCATGAGTATGAGGATATTTAAATCTGCCGATGACATTTTGGTTCACAATTCATGCAGTAATTTAATAACTCCCTGTCTAGTATATTTAACCTGAATTGGGAACATTTATGAAAACTGCTCTACAGTCAAGTATGAAAGAAATATGAGGTTACCTATAGCAACCAATCAGATTCTCATTGTCATTGTTTTGGTGCAGAGTAGGACATGGAAGGAAATGTCTAGTTGCTTTGATAACTTTTTTTTTTTTTACAGCTATCTGTAAAACATTTTTCATAGTGTCCCTCAATATATTTTCTTTTAGCAGGAGCAAAGAGTCCAACAGTCACTGTATCTATGAAAAAACATGGATATCAATAGTTTAAAGCTTTAAGATAATCTTACCATCTCATCCCGCTTCACTGATTCTGTCTTCTGGATGAGGCTATTCAGTACGGAAGGGTTGGTGACCAAAATCCTGCTTAAAGTTTGCAATCTGTGTTGAAATGTATTATATCCAATATGCACAAATGGAAGTGTCAACAGTTCATTAGCTCCTCTAGAAGCTCTTAATTCCTCAATACATGTAGACAGAGCAAACTCCATCACCTGCAACATATATGAAGCACTTCAATTTGGTCCAAGCAATAAAATAAAGAAAATGTATATCGCTAAAAGAAGTACACAACGCTATTAATCTTACCAGTAACTCCTCAGGAGATGACATACTCATGGTCATAAGGAGAAAGTCTGTCTTATAATTCAAGAACAGAGTGTGCTGATCAGCTTCTTCTTGAGAGGAAATAAATTTTCCCAATGGTGTCTGTGAAAATATGCTCACAAATTTCATGTCAGAACCTAAACAAAAGTAAAAAGACAAACCAATAATTTTTCTTTGTTTTATTTTTTTCATTTATTTTCTTATGTGTATTACATTATCTATTTGTGACTTGCTTACTAAGTAATAACTGAATCTCTTAATATGAAGTCTATGGAATCACCAAGTGACACCTCATACAAAGTCTGTGAGGAGCACTATTACACGAATAAATGAGCAGGGTATTAGCGCAGGCAGTGTAGAGAAAAACAGGATTATGTTTTAAATGTAAGTTAGTAGATATGTTTCAGGACAATATTAAACGTATCCTATGTTTATAAAGTGCCTAGACTTTTTACAAAACATCACATTTTTGTAGAAAAAGTGCTGGCATCTCAACTAGGCTAGATAATTTTAGCCTCTTTTATAATACACCTAAAATCTCTTTCATAATTATCCTGAGGCATCCAGACAACTTGTCAGAGAAAGAGGGAGGGGTGTCTTCTATGCCATTCCACAACCTCACACTGCTGTTGTTGTTGGTGACCTAGACTGGAGATACACCCAGCTTAGTATAGTGCTTTGATTGGGTGAGTGACTGTCAACACACAGTAAAATAGCCAATCAGAGCATTTAAACACTTAGAGGAACAAGAGAGTGGAACCCAGAAGAATACATCATGGTAGGAAATACACAGTGTACTTGATTGTAGCTGATTTGAATGCTGACTTTGAAAAACCATACTGAGAGAGACTGGGAGAGAGAAGTACAATTTTGGGGGAAGATAGAGAAGGGCAACATAATGACAGAGAGAGAATACTTTGGGAAGAGACCCAAATAGAAAGGAACATATTGGGGGAATATGGAAAATACATGGAAATAACAGATGCTGAAGAGAGAAGAGGTTGAGGGACACTCTTCCCCTATCCGTCCCCCCTGCTCCATGTCCTTCTCCATTCATTCTTCAAAGTCCTCCTTTTCCATTTCTTTGTCTCTCCCATTCCTTCACTCCTCTCTTCGCTTTCCTTCTAACTTCCCTTCCTTCTTGCCTTTCATCTTTCTCCCCCATAGTTCTCTCTCCTTCCTGATTTCCTCTCTCTCTTCTACCTCTCTCCCCCTTTGTTTATTCCATCTCAATCTCTCCCTCTGCTATTCTATCTTCTCCTCCCCATCTCCCTCTAACACTCTCTATAGTAGTTGCAAACTGAAATAACAAATGAATTCCGAAAGACACAGAATTGCAATCCGTAATATATAAATTATTAAGATTTGGACTTACTCATACTTTTTAACTACTTAGTTTGGGTTGGAAACCAGGTTCATTGTGAATCTTAAAGTGTGAACACCTCACCAGTGTGAAGTAATGATCAGTACAAACAGGTGCGATAACTCTGGTGGAATTCCACCTTATTGCGAGTTAAATGGGAATGAACCAGTCAAAATAAATGGATATGATAAATTTAAATGTGTATATATTAAGAAAGGTGTATACATTAAGAAAAATGAAAGGATTCATTGAAAAAAAAAAAAACATGAATGGGTTGTTATCCAGGTTAAGAATGCAAAAGCAATTAACACAGCTGGGAATAAACAAGCTTTGTTAAAATATCAAAGTTAATACTACATGGAAGTGGAGGGAGAGAACACTGTGATTTTTAACAGGAAATCCAATTGTGGGCCAGCTATGTGTATTATATTAGAGGAAGACTACAATTAAAAACTCATACACAAAGAAGGGAAAGACAGGGCAGAAAAGGGGCACTCAGAATCTATGTGGCATATTCAATTAGCTTTTCGGTTCGCGGGATCGCGCCGGAACGGCCCGCAAAGTCAATCCACGGTACCCCAATAACGTGGATTTTCGTTCGCACCCCATAGGGTTGCGTACGAAAATCCGCGTTATTGCGGTACCGTATTACCGGCAATACTGCACAGGTTTCGCGGTAACGAAAGCTAATTGAATATGCCCCTACAAGTGGAAAGGCAAATAATGAAATAAAATGTAACCTTTATTATTATCTGTAAAATATAGTGTGCTTCTCCTGATGAGAGAAAACTAGCGAAATATTAAAAACCAAAACATACAAAGTGAATTAAAATTGCAGTTCAACTGCAAACGCTCTGTGGTTCTGTCTAAATTATTGTAAAGTGTATAGGACAATTAATCTTCATATATATAGTACAATCTAATACATTTGTCCACTAAATCATTTGTCGTTATATAATAAGGAGCTACTCATCCTTAGTATATCAGATAATTCCAATATCTAGCTCTGAGAAATTATATTTCTTATATTCTTTGCGTTATAATAGAATTTAAGATAATTGGATTAATCCTTATAAAGAGTTTCAATTGGTTTAATATATAGTCTGACATATACAGTTAGTACTCATTTTAAGTTTTGCAATAATATCTCAATTTTCAAATTTAGAACACAGATCTATCCTATTGTTTTGTCTTGCAGGCTTAATAAAATATTTCTCCAAAATTATGGTCTTTATTTGATATTTTTTTTATTGTTTCATTCATCATCTGTAAAAATTGTGCACCAGACAGTCTAATTTCTAATAGCCAAGTGTCTATCCAACTTTAATATACAGGGTTAAATCCTTTTAGTAATGCCAGAATTCAAATACTCCCCAGCCTGAATATAGGAAGGTTTGGTTTCTCCTTTTACAAACTATTAGGTTAATAGGATTAGCAATCTAAACAGCAACAAACAGTCTGCCTGTCAGCTGTAGTGCACTATTATGCAACACAGAGACTGCTCCTCAGTGGTGATTAACCCTGAAATGCAAAGCTGTAATTCCTTTGTTCACCAAAATAAGGGGTCGATATTTCACTAATTAAAAGATAGGTTTAGTTTGGTGTAAAACAGCTGTATGTACAGTCAGTCAAAGCTTAGAATTTAGTATTTTGTGAAATGACAGAAAGACAATATATGTATTTCTCTCTCAACTTTTCAGGGTATCTAGCCTTCTATATATTTTATTTTCACCTGAGCACAATAAGCATCTTAAACTAAAAAGCTGAACATAGTAAGGCTAACTGCTAATTACAATAATATTATTATTGTAATACACAGACAGAAGTTTACCATCTGCAGACTTAATGTAGCAAGTTTGAGTCCAAATCTCTTCCAAATATTCTTTGATCCTCCAGCTGAAAGGTAAATAAGTTTGGCTAAAACCAGAGATTTTCATGTAGTTTTTCACCAGGATTGTTGTTTCAGTCTGTGAACTGAAAATAAATAAAATACACACTTAAGTATATAATTGCAAGCAACCTATAATAACATACAAAAAAAAAAAAAAGAAATTCTGGCACCTATAGACCAAGCATAAGCATCAGCCAGTAACAGGGTAACTGGCATGATAGATGTGACCTTGCTCAAGTGCAGCTGAGGAAAACTCTTGGAAAATACAGCAGCTGGAGCTATAGCATCAGTCTGGTCATACATATGTACGATTCTGTAAGCTTAGGAGTACAAGTAAATAGTTATAAGTACACCGAAGAGCACAAGTAGTTCTTCTCCATTTCATATAATAAATGCCCCAAACTATTATTTTATAGAATTCCTCTAGCATGGTTTATGCTTCAAAAACAGATACAATGCATTAAAATAGCAGATATAATAGATGAATGGAGCTTTCAATTAATTTCTTTTCTGTCCATAAGGTTAATGGCACATGGACGTTTGTGTGCCACCACACTATAGCCTCAATAACCAAGCACTTACACACTGCATTTGCCAGCTTCCTGTTTTTAGCACACTAAGGCTGGGTACTCGCTACTGTATTTTCAACCAACTGTCAGGCCAATCAGACGATAAATGACTGATTGGCCCGAAATCTCAGTAGTGTAAACCCTGCAATGAGGAACGATTATCATTCCATAGCCCACTGTATTAATGATTGCAATTTTTAAACTGAACTAAAAATCTTGTTCAACGATGGAGCAATGTCGTTCCAATTCTGCAGTGAGTATGAACTCTGCAGAAATGAAACGACAATTTAGGGTGTTTGACATCACATGTCACTGGGCAGCAGCACTAATTAGAGCAGGATGTGCACCGGCGGGTGCTGACGAGCAGGCGCCGGAGGAGGCACGTGATGCAAGGTTATTATTATTATTATTAATTGTTATTTATAGGGCGCCACAAAGTATCCGCAGCGCCGTACAAGGGCAAACAATGGCACAGTACAAGTAACAGTAAGCGCTATAACTCTGGAGGCTCAGGCACAGCATGAAAGAGAGGGAGGGAGGGGAAAAGTGAGTATAGGCAGGTAACTATGGCCCAAGAGGGTGGGCACGGATGACGGGTTGAGAGTCACTGAGGGGAGCGGAGAGAAGCGAGAGGAGACAGAGGGCAGAGGGACTGAGAGGAGGTGAGCTGAGTAGCCGGAGAGCGCAGTAAAAAGTGATGGAAACAGGAGGTAGGAGAGCCCTGCTCAAAGAAGCGAACAATCTAAAGGGAGGGGAAGACAGACAGACACATGGATGAGACGGAGAGATGGGAGAAACGGAGACGGAGTCGAGGAAGGGGGAGAAGGGAAGAAGGGATGAGAAAGAGATGTAGCCGACCGGTGGGAGTTTAGGCATGAGACTTTAAGGAAAAGGTGGATTTTTAATGTTCGTTTGAAAGAGGACAGATTAGGGGAAGTTCTGATGGAGCGGGGGAGCTTGTTCCAATGGAGGGGAGCGGTGTGGGAGAAGTCTTGGATACGTGCGTGAGAGGAGGTAATCAGAGGGGAGGAGAGGCGACGATCGTTGGACGATCGCAGAGGGCGGGAGGGAGTGTGAATAGAGATAAGGTTAGAGATGTAGGGAGCAGTGGAGTTGGCGAGGGCCTTGTAATTCAGAGTGAGGAGCTTGAAAGGGATTCTGTAGGGGAAGGGGAGCCAGTGAAGGGCTTGGCAGAGTGGGGAGACAGAGGTGGAACGGCGAGAGAGGAAAATAAGCCTAGCAGCGGCGTTAAGTACAGATCTAAGGGGAGCGAGATGAGAGAGGGGGGGGGATAAGGAGAAGGTTGCAGTAGTCCAAGCGGGAGATAATCAGAGAGTGGACGAGAGATTTGGTGGCATCCTGGGAGAGGAAGGGCCGAATGCGGGCAATGTTGCGAAGCTGGAAACGGCAAGATTTGGCGAGAGAGTGAATGTGAGGGGCAAAGGAGAGAGAGGAGTCGAGGATGACACCTAGGCAGCGGAGTTGGGGAACAGGGGAGATAGAGGAGTTGTCAACAGTGATCGAGATGTCAGAGGGGAAGGAGGTACGAGAGGGAGGAAAGACAATGAGTTCAGTTTTAGCAAGATTGAGTTTAAGAAATCTAGAGGACATCCAGGAGGAGATGGCAGAGAGGCATGCGGATACCCTGGAGAGAAAGGAGGGAGAGAGATCAGGAGAGGAAAGGTAGAGTTGAGTGTCATCAGCATAAAGGTGGTACTTGAGGCCGAAGGAGCTGATGAGTGCACCCAGAGAAGAGGTGTATAGTGAGAATAGTAAGGGTCCAAGGACAGAGCCCTGAGGGACCCCGACTGGAAGGGAGGAAGAGGGGGAGAGAGACTCAGAGGTGGAAACAGAGAAGGAACGGTCGGCAAGGTAAGAGGTGAACCAGGAGAGGACGGTACCGGAGAGGCCAATGGACTGGAGGGTGTGAAGCAGGAGGGGGTGGTCAACGGTGTCAAAGGCCGCTGAGGGGTCGAGGAGAATCAGGAGGGAGTAGTGGCCTATGGCTTTAGCTGAGAAGAGATCGTTCGTAACTTGAGCCAGGGCAGTTTCAGTGGAATGGAGGGGGCGGAAGCCTGATTGGAGAGGGTCAAGGAGGGAGTGTTTAGAGAGGTAGGTGGAGAGATGGTTGCAGACAAGTCTCTCGAGTATTTTGGAGGCAAAGGAGAGAAGGGAAATGGGGCGGTATTTAGAGAGTGAGGTGGGGTCAAGGTTGGATTTCTTGAGAATGGGTGAGACAAGAGCATGTTTAAAGGCGGAGGGGAAGATGCCAGTGGAGAGGGACAGATTAAAGAGGTGAGCGAGGTGGGAGCAGGTGGAGGCGGAAAGGGAGCGAAGAAGGTGAGAAGGGATGGGGTCCTGGGGGCAGGTAGAAGGGGGGAAGAAGAAATGAGAGAGTGGACTTCCTCACCCGAGGTGGGGCGGAAGGAGAGAAGGAGTTGGTGGCTGGGGAGAGAGGGGGGGAGAGTGGAGGGGGGAGGAAGGACGAGAGGGGGGTGGCGGAAGAGTGGGTAGAGGAGGAGATTTCAAGTCTGATGGCCGCGATTTTAGAGGAGAAAAAGGAGGTGAAGTCAATGGCAGATAAGGAGGAAGGGAGGGGAGGGGGAGACAGGAGAGTGTTAAAGGTAGCGAAAAGGCGGCGGGGGTTGGAGGACTGGGAGGAGATGAGAGATTTAAAGAAGGATTGCTTAGCGAGCTAGAGGGCAGATATTAAGTTATTGAGGGCAGACTCAAACTATACATTGGAAAATGATCTTCAATGATCTGAGCCCAAAAGAAAAGGGAGAAACTGCTTCTGCCAATCAGCGCAGCATTTGTAAGGACATTTAACACAATGCTATTAAATAAATTAACAACATAAATTTTCAGAGTTAAAGGTAAATTTTATATAAAAAAACAAATGTTTGATAAAAAAAGGATTAAGTCACATAGAAGCATTTACTGTATGAACAATTTCAATTCAAACTATTAGCTTTACTTCAGTTTTTGGTTTATTACTAGATGTCCTTTGACTTTTTGTGACAAGTTACTAATTTAGTTTATTATTGCTAATGTAGTCTATAGAGAGTAAAAGCAGTAGTGCAAGCACTAAATGTAGTACAATAATCCAAATTGTAAAATGTTCCACAGGCCTCAAATATGTCAAACAAATGAAGTACAGTACAGAACCATACAGGATAAGCACTTACAGGTTTTTTTTCTTAAATCAATATTTAAAAAAAGTTTCCTTATTTTTTGTTTTAAAAATGCATTTATACCAAAGATACCTGTGGTTATAGTAAATAGGTAGAAGTTTCTCATCCTGAAAAATGAACATCCATAGGGATTTAATAAAATCATCCACATTGGGGTTCACAAGAAGTTCCAAGTTGGCGTTTCGGTCAATAATGGACAATATTTGGGATAAAAATGGAGTCACAGCTGTTTGAATACGTCTCCAAAGGGTTTGCCTATACAGAAAAATGTCATAGATTTGTATTGATGAAAATAAGAGGAAGAAAGAAAGAGAGGGAAGGAGAGAGGGAGAGAAGCTTTCACTTCACAATTTTTTTTTTAAATCACAATGTTATTACATTCACTGAGATCTTACAATTATCATGGCACGTGAATATCTTAATTTAAATATTTTAATTGAGAAGACCTTTTAGAAATATCCAAGTTTTTACATTTTGACTGCCTAGTAGTAGTTATTAAGGGCAGACTGAACAATCAAAATGATGTGATCTCTTTTCGGCGAATGCTAAACATATCAAATGCTCATTCTGTGTGTACACAAACTATGCAATGAAACAATGGTGAACAGATCTTTCAATTAAAATTCATAAGATCTGTGCACGTGTGTGGGTGTAGCAACTGTTGCTACACACGTGCAAGGACCCATATGTTTTGTATTTTTGTTGAGCACTCACATGCAATATATCTATCTATCTATATATATACACACACGTACACATTTCACACAAAATGTATATGACTCAAGCCCACAGAATATGCCTCCTTAATGATTTTGTCTGCCCAACGCAGGCCTCTCTCTCCTTCCGTGCACCCTAAAAATTTGTAGCTTACCATCAGAGGTCAAGTCCTTTACTGAAACGCTTGTATATGGGCATACACGGCGGGTATATTTCCACCCTCTAGCAAGCAGGGGAAAACCGTGACCCCCCCTCCTCAACCCTATAAAAGACCCGCCCCCTGTTTTTGGCCAGTTTACTAGTAGCAAAGCAAAGAAAGAAATGCAAAAGCAGCAGCATCAGAGAACAAAGAAAGTGGGGGATTCAACTAGCCGCAATGTTCCTCAGAACATCGCAGCTAATTGAAATCCCCTCCCCCCCACATATGTCACAGGAGGGCAGTGATAGCTGTCTACAGAAGAATGAGGAGACAACCAGGAAGTCATTCTGCAGACATGGTCTGGACAACTTCAACTCCATGACGCACTGCCCAGAAAAGGTCAGCATTCTGGGTTGTGCGAGTGTACTAGTTTGGCCATTAAGACCAACAGTTGGAACCATTAAGATAAATCCATAAAGTAATGTATTTTATAATATTATTTCCCTCTATGCTATTATGCAGTTCTATTCCGGTTTTAACCCATTCATAGAACTGCAGTAAGGCGAATGATTAATATTTGTGTTAAATAAAACGTAAATACTCTTTGTTCAGATATTAACTATGGGAAGAATAATGGATACGAGTATTTTTCACCAATTTTTACCATTTATTCCTATTTAAAGCTTATATAAGTTTTTTTAAAAAGAAACCCCACTCTGACCTGACAAAAACAATATAACATTTAACTAAGTAGACTAAGGAGTAAAAATATTTCTATATAAACTAATGTATCCCAGTTAGTGAAATTTAGTCTGGAGATAAATGTGACGGAAATGCTCATCAAGTACAGCAAGTTGTTACTACCTAGATGTGGGAGCAGGGAAATGACTTGTATCTTTGTCTCTGCCCTATCCTTTGGTTTCACTGAGCGGTTCATTATACAGTTCCATAAGGGCACGAGTGATGAGAAGGTCACTTGAGGAAGGTTACCAATAGTATAAACCCAGTCTATACCCCTTCAAGTGGACTGGCTTACTAACTTAACTGGTTGCAATGTACCTGCACCCAAACCCCACTACTCCAAGTGAAGAAAGAGGACCAGCATAGTTCTCATCACTAGGATGTGGACCATGCTACTATCCCAGGAACAAAGGTTAAAGCTGGTGTAGTGGTGAGCCACTGTGATACACATTAGTCAGAAGACACAAATTGCTTCATGTGAAGCTGGACAGCGATGACACTACTTCCTATTAAATTGATAGGCTGAAATCAGTTCAGCCCACAACATAGCTGCCTCTATAGTGAATACATGACAGGTGTAAAGCGAAACTTGTACTTGCGGTCGCTTGTTATACCTGAAAGTTCCAGCTTCCTGTAAAGCATTCTGATTTGCTGCCTCTCGCAAAACCCAATCATTGCCAATATAAGAGTCAACTTCCTGTGTCTTCAACATGCCATGTAGACGGAGCTTCAACGTCTTTAAGAAGGAGGCTGCAGAAACCAGAAAGTGCAAGATTAATAATTACACTTAAAGATAAACCATGTATAAAAAATATTAATTTTATATATGTAATGAAATGTCTATAAAAAATAGAATGTATAAAACCATGTACTGTACTGTAGCAGCCCAGTGAATACAGGCATCACTGACATGCAAATACAGTGCTTTAGGAATATGACTGGCTCCAAGTGACTTGAAAGGCTGCATTCTCAGGAATATTGGTTCAACCCACAAAATGGCTGCCCTCATTGTGTATAGGCAATAGTTTGTGCTCAGGCCCTCATTTAAAACATTATTGCAAAACGTCATGCAGGATAAACCATACAAGATGATCTCACAAGAGTACAAATTACAGTTCTTTTGGTGTAATTAATCATGATATAGTGCCTGTAATGGCTAAGCTGTGGGATTCCTTCCACATGAGGAGCTGGTGGCAAATTCATTAACCAGAATTTAAAAAATGGATTGGATGCCTTTCTTACATGAAAAACCCAAAGACTAAATATAGTATTAGCGGCACTATAATGGACACTACTGAGGAAGAAAGGGATCTAGGAGTCACTATATCAGGTGACTTGAAGGCAAGTAAGCAATGTAACAAAGCAATGAGGAAGGCAAGTCAGATAATTGGATGCATAGAGAGAGGAATCAGTAGCAGAAAGAAGTAATAATGTCACTGTGTAGGTCATAGGTACGGCCTCATCTAGAATACCGTGCTCAGTTCTGGAGGCCATATCTCCAGAAATATATATATACATTAGAGACTGTGCTCTACGCCATAAACCATTATAGTTGCCCTTTTTTGAACAAACCTACCCAGAAAGGCTAAAATATCTTAATATGTTTAGTTTGGAGCAGAGAAGGGAAAGGGGGGACACGATAGAAACTTTCAAATATATCATGGGTTTGAACAATGTACAGGAGGGAAACATTCTTCAAAGTAAGAGAAGTATTAGTACACGAGGACATGCACTGACACTGGAGGGAAATAGGTTCAGAGGAAATCTGAGGAAAAATTACTTCACAGAAAGGGTAGTGGTTAAGTGGAATAGCCTCCCATCAGAGGTGGTAGAGGTTAATACAGTAGAGCAATTTAAACATGCTTTGGATAGACATTGTCAGGCGCCGTCCCCGCACAGTCAGGAAGTGCCTGGGATGGGCGCCTTTCTGCTCCGATTCCTCAACGGGACGCGTCTGTGCCCGGCAGTTGCTGGGGTATGCGCAGAGCCGCAGCGTCCTCGTTGCTAGGCTTCTGTCAGCGGTCAGCCGATTCTAACCGCCGACCCTCGACCCCGCTGCCACCAATGAGGCATATAGGAAAAGGTGATAAGAGAGACTCTGGCACCAGAAGGGTGCCAGAGTATCAAGGTCTTCCCTGCTCTCCAGCTCTAACTTCCTTCTGCTTTAGTCTACTCCTTGGTGTTGATCTGGCTTGCCTGACCCTTCTTTGGAAATTGCTGTGGGCATTATTGGATCTTCTGGTTGACCTCGGCTTCCCTGACTTCGTCTCTGCCTGCTCCCTTGTTCTAGTATTCCTGCACGGTACCGACCCGGATTGTACCACTACGTTTATCTCTCATCTATCTGGTGGCTACCTGGGAGGACCGCAACCTGCGTGCCTCTGCCACGAAATCCAAACTCCCTTGCAGGGGTCCCTGGTGAAAACCAGGGGTACGTTTAGACTCCGCGCCTCCTGCTGTAGCAGTGCCAATACCAGAAGGTGGGTCCATTCTCACGGCCAGCCTGACAGACATAAGGATATCCTTACAAAGATTAAAGGACCAAATAGGGTTTGAAGTTACCATAGGTTAAAAAATGGGCAGACTAGATGGGCCAAGGGGTGCTTATCTGCCGTCAAATTCTATGTTTCTATGTAAATGTAAGGTGTCATGTCATGAGGGGATTGATCCGGGTAAATATTACAATTGTGATTTTTGGAATTTCCATACGCGAGGCTAAATTAGCAACTGTAACACTAGGGGACATTTTTTGCCCTCCTCTGGAGTATAAAATATATGAAAGGTTGCCCTTGATGGATCTTTTGTTTCAACCTTACTATATTCTTATCATTATCTGACTGTACAATGAGAAACATATTTATAAAAATAATAAATATAAAAAAGCGTGCAAACAGGTGTAGATAAGCAAAGTTGAAGTGAAATGCACTATGAGTAATAGTAATAAAATTAATAGATGGAATATAAATAGCAATACATATTTTATAAGTTGAAATCATGTTATAAACATGTCTGTATGAAAATGATAAATAGATAACTGTACCTTTTATCTGATCCTTTGTGCTCAACAGATTTATCAGGATGTCAATCCTCCTGGTGCTACGACTGTCAACATGCTCATCATCTCTTAACAACCCTATAGCGTTCTGTACACAACTTCGGATGAGAATAGTGGTGTCCAGCATCTGGAGATATGTACAAAGACTACTGTTACCAAGAAAGACATCTTAATCAGGAAATCACATCAAAAGAACAAACTGTGTTTAATTAGCTTTTAACAATGGAAATGTTCTCTTACATCCATTCAATAAGATGAATGAATCTCCTTAAAGTGCACCCAATGTCTACACAAGAGGCAGCCATTTTGAAAGCTGCAGTTATGGACCAAGACAGCTTAGGGCTCTCATGCAGAAATTCTAAATGGGACACTTTATCTACCAAGAAGGAGTGCTTATAGTGACCAGACATCATATAAAAACATAATAAATAAATATAAACTAAAAAAATTGCAAAAATAGAAAATACCCACTAAATATTTACATATATAATGCCCACAATAAGCTCCTGTACTATGCCCATCAGTAGCACTATGCCTCCGATATGTCATTCTGTAATAAAATGCCAACAATAAACATATACATAATAATATGTAGCAGCACTAACGGTATTGCAATAAGATCAGTAGTATCAGTCACTGATGATGGGAAGCAGCACTAGACCTTATGCCCAGTTCTGAGCCTATCAACAGTAATGCCTCTACTGATAGGCAGCAGCACTAGTAGTAATGACCTGGATAAAGACATCAGCCATAAAGAACAGCAGCATTATCACAACAATGCTTCCGCAAATGCTTTCTTCCTTTTCCATGGCTGCCATTGCCAACATATCCTGCGTTTACACGGCTGACTGTAGCACTTCCCTGAAGGTACCTTTGTAAATTCTAATTGCTCACTGCAAATAGTCAATTAGAAGGAGACGAAACACAAAGTTTATGACGCATGACATTACTAGAGCAGCCTAAAACCAGCACAGCTCAGATGCTGAGTGGTTATAGCACGGTTCACTTATTCTGGGGGACAAAAAAAATAAATATTGAGTTCTGGACACAGACAAGGAGGCAATTTAACCGTATCTACCCTATTCCAAACCAAGTCAGTGGAACCAATATTCATGAAAAGAAAGCCTATCAATTCTCTAGGAACACCTGGCATCAAGGGCCTCAGCGATGTCAGTAGCTGCTAGAGAGGCTAGGCTGCATTCTAATGGTTCAGCCCCTACTGCCACTGTGTCATGGGTGCACATTCATATTTTTCTTGTACTTAATGGATAATTAATTTTTGTAACTGTGTTACAGGATTCCCTCCTCCACCTCCATAACTAACAGTAAGAGACAGATCTTGCTGGCAATTGCTGAAAGCATCAAAAGCCGCAAACGATAAGGAATTATATTACAGGTTGGTATCCAATTACACATAAGATCCGTCCTACACACAACCATTGCCGTCTTCAATTATCTTTACTGCAAATTAAACAGGGAAAAAGTATCTTCCTACCTCCTCAGATCTGGGCAATGACACATTTGTCTCCATTTCACAGTTTTCATTTATTTCAGCTTCAATCTCCATTTTGTCATTTACTTCAGTATCTATTTCCATTATTTCATTTTCATTATGTACACTGCCTATTTCTATTTCCATTTCTGCATTTTGATTTTCATGGTCCTTTGTAGATTCTTTTATTTCTGATTCTAAAAGAAGAAAAATAAATATATGCAGATTAAAAAAAATCTAACACAATCCAGTAATAATAATAATAATAATAATAATAATAATAATAATAATAAAAAATAATAATCTTTAACCACCATTCTTAGTACATATGGTTTGCTGGTAGGCAATATACTTATTATACTTAACAGCTGCCAATTATGGCTGCTGGTTCTATAATATCACAATGTGGTCAAGCACAATAAACAATTCCAATTTCTGTCGCATCTATCTCCATAAATCGACGTACTTTGGCAAAAAGGCCGTGCCAAGGATGACTTTGCACTGTGCGTCATTCATGTTGTGCTTCATACATGAGCTCACTAATGTTTTGGGCCATATCTACTACTACCCCAGTCCTTTCACAGATAATGAAGTCCTTGTTATAGTTTTCCATTCATATTACCGCACATTCCTTGGAGGGTTTCATAAAAGTACAGGCTGAACACGAACACACCCGTACCTAGTGTTCTTTTTATGTAACCAGGTGTGGGTTGTTGGTTCATCAACAAAATGTCTATGAATCATCCAGTGTTTCAGATTTCTACAGTCTGGTACATAATCAGGGGCAATCTGGCAAGTAATCCGATAGATCACTATATGCTCTCAATATGTCACAGTGTCTCTTCATGCCCATTGTTAGTAATTGACTTCTTGTGGTACAGCTATCTGGCACGGTTTATGTATTAACACTTATTGGACATTCTCAGTTGTATTGAGATAGGATTAAACTGACTCTTCTCAGCTTACCGTCAGAATAGAAAAGTTGACTTATAGTGAGTTTCTGTAGCCCCGTTATATCTGTCACCATATCCTTGGATTTCCTCAAGTCATCAATGTGCACAGACTTCCACAATCCTAACAAAGACAGATAACACAACACCTTAGGTAATGTGCAAACATTAGGTTTAATGAAAGCAAAGTTCAAATTGGCTGCTGGGTTGCAAAACACAATGTTCACAAATTTATATAAAGGTCACTGGTTTAATGGAGACATCCAACCACATTTTTCTTCGCAATAGGCTAACACACTACTGTTAACTTATGCTGGAGAAACAAGATTCAACATGTGCAGACAAGCACATTGCTGAAAGCAATGATATGCATAGA
The DNA here is from genome assembly GCF_038048845.1 of Mixophyes fleayi. Taxonomy (NCBI): domain Eukaryota; kingdom Metazoa; phylum Chordata; class Amphibia; order Anura; family Limnodynastidae; genus Mixophyes; species Mixophyes fleayi. The sequence goes on along the minus strand of NC_134405.1, from coordinate 311,014,435 downwards.
TCACATGCAAAACTATTAGTTTGCAATGGCCCTCAGACTTTTTTCAAAAATAAAGAACAGTCAATATTATCTAATGCTCTTACCCTTCATTAATGTGGATATTTGTTTTCTCTTGATAAATCTACTATCAACAAAGTTTCTCATAGATCCTGAGTCCACAAAGAACTGAGTGGACATATAATGTAGTGAGCTGGACTGAGATGATTTATCCTAAGGGAAGAAGCAGGAACTTGACCCAGGGGCTGTTTGCAATTCTTTCTAATGGATCTGTATTACTGGAGATTTTAGATAACCTGAACCAGGGCAAATTATTTTGATTCTTGCTCTCAACTATGGATCCACAGTGGGACCCATAGTAGAGAGCCAGATAATTGTGTAATTATTTATAGAATGTGTTGAGTGGTTTGTAATATGGAGGTTGGATCCCAGTGGCCAGTGGTCACTATTTGACAGAAACTGATCTTTAATAGCAAGAACTCTGAATGGACACTGAGGTTATGGGGGGCTTTATATTACTCGGACCGACACCAGGTATATATCCAACAAGATTTATTTAAGTGTTGAGGGTATTTTTTAACCGTCAAAAGCATCAATAGAACGCACTAACAATACAATCACCAAGTGGGTAACAGAGTCCTGCAAATGACAGGTTACAGTTCCCAAAGTAAATGACTGGCAAAAATTACCAATAGTGCACAAATCCAACGGAGCCCTGATGGCAAGTTTACCCTCACCAGAGCATCACCTTTTAGGTCAGTCTGCCCCAAAACGAACAAACCTCTAGATCTTTTTATCCCCCCTCTTGGACGGCCATGGGGACTGACAACCCCCCCTTCCCCAAGGTATCCTTTGATAGGATAAAAGGTCCGCACAATATCAAAGTTCCGAGAGTAAATGCATATAACAATTCATACATCTGAATCCAGCAAGAGTTGTCCTGAGCACAGTATCACTGAACATCCACTTGTCAGCCAGTGTACAGTCAGAGTAACAGCAACACAAGGGTGAGCAGTTGATAGTAGATACTAACGGAAACTGGCTTCACTATGGACTAATCAATAATGTGTATAGTAGATTCACGGAACCCGGAACAGTAGCAGTAAGTCTAGACTCAAGTGTACAGGTGCCAAATCTGCAATGGAGTGCAGCGGTGGAGCAGTAGTGATGTATAAACAGGTGATCAGGTAACACACTGGAACCAGGGCCAGCTCCCACTCCGAATCAGAAGAGAGTAGCAATAGTTCATGCAGGAATTAGGATTAACCAATAATGCACAAAAGATCACAAATGAACAACAACCATGAAACCAAATCAAAATAGTCAAGAGCCAGGCGGTGGCCAGAACATACAGGGTCTGTATGAAGGCAGCAAACAATGGTAGAACGAAGCTGGGTCAATACACAGAATCACAGAAAACAGGTACACAGGACACTGGTCAGAAGACTCAACAGTCTAGCAGTGACTCATTCTTATAGTCGCAGGTATGCACCCTGGCAACTGCTCATCAAGATACACACAGTATTAAACTTTCTTCGGGTTTTCTTTGCCTTAGACCAACTGTCAATCTAGCAAATGTCTGTCAACAATAACTTCTTGCAAAATTCTTATACAGTGCCTCCTTAATTATAAAAGCAACTCTAGACCTCTGAGCCGCAGATGCCATCACAGCTGACACAGTTCATGGCAGTTAGGGAGTCATATTTTTGAGTAAAATTATGAATTTCTACAACACAGCAAAATATAATAGGCAAATTGTATATATCCTACCTCCACGGAAGCCCACGTATGATGTCCCACCTTGCATTCTTGGGAGTTTGGTTATAAAATAGACAAATACAGACATTTTCTCAAGATTCACCTTGTTAATTTCATTCACAGCAGCGTACCTGAAGTGATAAAAAAAATAACATACTTATGAAGGACCTTATAAAACTGAAATTACATAATAACTTAAATAATTATTTTGCAATTATTCTCTAGTGCACATGAGCAGTTTCCTGCATATGAAAACTGTAGAATATGGGATAAAGCAACCTTACTGTGAAAATCAAAAAATCACTGAGGTGGCTGGAAAAGTACTTTACAGGTCTGTACTTTCAATGTCCTTATATTTCACAGTAGGCATGCATTATGTCATGTGCCGGACCCTTCACCTTTCTTACCAGGGTTCGGTGCGCAAGTCGACATATTTAGTAGACTTTATTCAAATAATGTTTGGAATAATTAGCATCAGTGCTGACCCCATTATTGCTTTTTGATATCTTTATACTTATCCTTTAGTTCGCTAAAAAAAAAAGAAAACCAATCACGAAAAAACTTACTTTGCTGATGCAACAAGATTTGCTCCTTGAGATCCCTCTTCAAAATCGGTCTGTATGATAAGTATTACATTTCCAGATGAACATTCAAGAAAACTCCTAAAATAAAATAAACAAATATAAATTATAAATATATATATATATATATATATATATATATATATATATATATATATACACACACAAGTTAACCCGTGCATGATACTCATGCATTCTAGTCAAATCAAGCTACTTAAGGTCTTAAAAAGGTTCTTGTCATGCATTTGGACCTAGCCCAGGCCTCAGGGGAAGAGCGTTAGTTCCCGACGCAAGCGGCCTTTTTAATGTGTGTTCATGAGGTAAAATTACATCACGAAAATGAGTTTGACCCCTCAACTCGTAAATTTAGCCTTTACTACCCCTCCCACGGGGGGAAGGGGGGATGATGGAAGTTAACTGACTTGACTATTCTAATTTTTTTGTCAAATAATGTCAGTATACCAAATTTCAGGTCAATTGGATGAGCCCTTTCTGAGAAAATAGTTTTTTCCACACACACACACACACACACTAACGCACGCCTCTACACATGTGTGTTCATGAGGTAAAATTACCTCACGAAAATGAGTTTGAGCCCTACCAAATTTCAGCCCTTTTTGAATTTTTTTTCCCACACACACTAAGAATTTAGTAGGTCAGTGTATAACTCTGCCCAGCAGGTGGCGCTGCAACTTGTTTTGTTTTTTTTCACACACAGACAGACAGACGCCACTAAGCATTTATATATTAGATATATATATATATATATATATATATATATATATATATATTATATATATATATATATGAAATAAAACAAGGTAATAAGAAGTATGGGCTAAATTTATGGCAGACTGATCAGCTATGGTCTTCAGAAAGTCACTGTACGGACAGGCTGCATCCACACTGAGCATTTATCAGGTCCACACTTATTACAATCCCTACATTCAGGAAGCAAGAGATTCTTTGCTCTGACACAGTGGACAAACATTAACAGCCATATTTAGATGTCTGCACCTTCCTAATGGGACTGCTGCGTGGAGATTGGAAATTCTGATGTCTATTCTTTTCCCGTATGAGATACGTTATTATTTCTCCTGCAAGCTGGATGACAGGAGACTGGAGGTTGAGAGACACGTATCTCTCCTGTAAGAGGATTGAACGGTTTGAAGAATTTACCACCTGCAAACTGCAGGTAAGATTTGCCTCGTTTCAGCAGTGTCTTTGGCACACTCATAAACTCTTATGAGATGAGAGTGAAACCAGTGGATTGCCAAAACGTAGTTGTTTTAGTGGTGATTGAGATAATTTGATATCATGCATGATTATTTTTTGAATAGCACACTTGATTAAAAAGGATATATGTGTTATATATTATACTATACTATATAGATATATATTTAAACATGTAATCTCCATAATAAGTTAAAACAGTTAAATATAGACATCTAAACTAATTTGGATTTGGTTATGAAGTGTAGTGGACAAGCAGTACGGCGCCAATCAAGAAATTGTACAGATAAGCTGATTTTTCTTCTTATTTCTGGTACGCTCATATATATGTGACTTGGGACAACACAATACACTTATTAGTCTGACAATATCACACTATTTTTGATTATCTTTTTTCTTTCACTTCTATGGGCACACATGAATGGAGAGACTACACAAGGTTCGAGTTGAGCTACACAGAGCTCCTGTGTTGAAGAACCTTTATGAAATGTATATCTGGTACGCCTTAAATTGAACCATATTGGTTTTCGGGGGATCTTCCTAAAATGACTACACTATTAGGTGCCCTTTTTCCTTTTGTTTCTCGTCTCTCATGTATTTAAACAAGTATAGTTATATGAATGTACATGATAATTTTTTTTCTATAATATGAAATTTGTTTAATTGATATTTTATATGAATACATATATAATTGATTATATATCTCAGGCTATTGAAAAATTCTAATTCTTTTTACTACTTCTTGTATCATCATTTTTACAACACTGGTATTTTTTCTTTTTATTTGCTTCTTCTATTTCTTAATGCAAACATGCCTAAAATTGCACATTTTTAGCCTTCAGACCAGAATAAGAGTATTATTACACTTACATTAAATGCTTTTATCGTAATCCATTAGTGGACACTGGAGACATTGGGGTGTAGGTGCAGCCAGAACCGCAGGCACTTTAAAACCTTGTTGTTTGTAGCTTCTCCACCTCTATACCCTGTGCCTCCCATTGCTTCAGTTATTTTACAACTAAGCCCACAGGGCAAAAACACATGAACAAGGAGAGGAAAAAATAACATTTGAACATCCAGCTAGAGAGCCAATCTTCTTTGAAATAAGATGGCTAGAATCGATACCTGAACTTACAGGAAGCGAAGATAATCTGTCGACCAGCCTGTCCTGTAAGCAAATATAAACCCAGGCAACCAAAAAGAAGAGCGTTAGAAAACCCCTTCCTCTTGCACCTGGAAATATACTCCCACTACATATGGTGTGGTTAAAATTTTCCAAAAATGGTTTCCGTGCCTTAAGCATTGTTTACATCACAGTGTCAGGATAACCTATCGCTCTAAGAATTATGACTTCAGCAGCCACACTGTGAAAGTCAGTAGCTATAAGCCTTGGTGCACAAACGGCTCATGACTTAGTATGTCATGTGTGAGAGACAGACAGTGAACCAGGATGTTTGCGCCCAATTTGAAGCCACAACAATGACCCAGACCACCCCCTCTCTTCACCTTCTTTGAAATCTGTGGAAACATGGCTTACGCCACAATCTGATAAAAGACATCTCGGTGAAGAGACCATTTCCCTGAGTGAGGAGTCTGCTTGTTCAAAAAGTCTGCCTCCCAGTTTGCTACCCCTTGGATAAAGACTGCCATGATAGCCAGAACTTTTTATCCCACCCAACGAAGATCTTGCAGTCTCTCGCATGGTGGGAGGACTTCTGGTTCCTCATGGGTGTTTGAAGTATGACACAGTTGTGGCATTCTTGGACTTTATTATCAATGTCCTTTCCAACAAAAAAATGTTCTGCACAGGCTAAGGGCAGAATACCGCTCACAATTCTAGCATGTTTTTTTGGAAGTATTTACTCTTTAAGGGACCATACACCCTGAAATCAGGTGTGAAGAGTGACGGCCCTCCCCAAATTCAAAGGCTGGCATCCGTAGCTCACCAGAGTCCATTGCCAAATGGAGAATGAGGGACCCTTGCAGGGGTTCTCCCACCACAGAAAAAAAAAAGAAGTAAGTGACAGACCCTTAGGGAAAGGCATATCACCTGGCTGGATAGATAAAGATAAGATTTGTTCTACTACAAGATCAGTTCCATCTGGAACTCTCTTGCATGAAACAGAGAAAATTGGACTACCTCGAAAGTCAAGAACGTCTTGCCCAGTACTCTCATGCATAAATGTACAGAAGTCTGCAAGACCAGGATGCTGTACGACAGTAGGAATACCCTCTGTTTCTGGGTGTCGAAGAGAAGACCCAAACAAATCATCTGTTGTAGAAATATAGAGGAACTGACAAGCGATTCTGGTTCCACCTATGAGTTACAAATCATATATATATGTCGAACAGTCTATAACAAGTTCTTTAAACAAGGAGATTCTTCTTCTACAGGGTAGTGTTTTTACACCCAGGCATCGGAGGTGAAACTGAACCACCAGTCCCAGAAGAGGAGTAGATGAGCCTCCACTACAGTAGTCCTTGGGTGGACAGAATTTCCATCATGCCAATTGCTAGTCTGCAGATGTGGATGCTGGGCGTTTAGCAGCCCAAGCCTGTCCCCCTCTGCATAACTCCCATAGGGACAGAACACTTACCTCTGGTGTACTGACTCCTTGTTTTCCCTGAGAAACTAAAGGATTGAGACATGGGGTCTCTAGCTTTAGGAGCATTAACTGAAAGAAAAGCACTCTTTTCTCCTGTAGCTTGGCTGATAATCTTATCCAACTCAGGGACAAATAAGACAACTTGAGAGTATGCTCAGACTCCACGTTAGCCTCTCAGGCTTTAATCTACAGAGTCCGACAAATAAAGACTGCTGAGGCTGAAATCCTAGTCCTAATCAGTCTGACATCGAGAGCCGCATCTCCAAAGTACTCTGTGTCTCCCAGACTCCGCTTCTTGGCAATGGAATTGGCTAAATATTTAGCAAAAGCCTGTTCCACCACATCGGTACCAGAGCCCTCAGGCACACACAACACACAACTTTCAATCTGACTGCCCCAAAGATAATTTCACGGGACATCTAGATCACATAAATACATTTACAGAAGTCACCTTCCTAACCATAGCTCTTGAAAAGCCCCCCTTGTCTGACATAGCAGAAAAGCGAAGTAGAAGATAGCACAATGAAAAGAAAGAAGGTGAACCTACTTAGCAGACACAAGCCTAGTAAAACGGAGTGAAAAGTCACCATAATGATGGACCCTGGTTTTCATAACGCTGGACACCCTCACTCTCTCCTTGTAAACAATTAGAGAGAACGCACATCAGACAGCCATTCCCAGTGTGTAGTCTGTCTATGGCTCTCCAGGGGTCATCCAACGACAGGAGCAGGGCTGCAATACTCTGAGGCACCTACGCACCCCTCTGCATAGCCGTCCACACTACAAGATGCCACCGGTCTCATAATAAAAATAAAATAAACATTAAATAAAAGTAAAAACCAGCTGTCTACGTGGCTCAAAGAAAATAAACAGGGTACTGACTGCCATGATTGGGCCCCAAGTGATTAATTTGTTCAGTCCATCTATTGAACACTGCCAACTTATATGTGGCCAACTTTTGCACAGATTCAGTCAGTGGGCAATTAGGCAAAACAGTCCTATCACCATCTTAATTTTGCCTCCATTAAGGAGCACCATTGCTATAAACTCACCGAATCTTTTTCAGGAATGAGAATTCTGTGTCAAATTGCTGCAGTGACAAAATTTCAATGCAGTTAACCTGCTTCTGTAACTCAGCTTCTAAAATCTTTTTGTCAGCAGATGTGAGAAGGCGAGAAAATGTGGTAATCTAAACAGAAGATAGACATAATTTATAATACTACCAGTCAAAGGTCAAATGAAATCATATTTTTCTATTTCAATATTTTGAAAATCAAGGTCAGTTTTACCTATAATCTTAATATAAAAGGCTAAACATTTTTCAAGAAAGTTATTAAAATTACTTGAATATAACTTCTGCTCTTTCTTTCCCCTGCAGAGTTATCTGCCTGCTCCAAGAACCATCCCCAAAGTTTTGTTGTCATCATGTCTGTTTCTGTACTGCATTGTGATAGGCTGTCATAGCAAATACCTGTTTGGCACAGCCAGTTGCAATACAGTAAAGATAAGATCACAATGAAGATGGTTGTCAAGGGATGATTAATATGGAGAAATTAGTGCTGTGGATTGGCATCCCATTTCCAGTAAAACGCCTTATATTAAATTTACTAATGATATTTCCAAATATTTAAACGTTTTCATACCTTGCCAAAACTGGATGTTTGACTTTTTAGTATGTTTTGCAGAAGTACAAGCTGCTGCTCTCAAGTGTCATTCTTTTTTTCTACTAAAAGATGCTAGAAGTAGCTGACTGCAGTGTCCTTCAACAGGATTACTAACTGGAAGTCTTTGGTTTGAAGGAAAATATCCCCCGCACAGGATTCCAATATCATCTTAAATATTTAAGTACTGACACTTTTTCAAAAACTTTTAGAAAAACTTATTTTAAGTTTAATAGTCCTTTAAATAAATATCTCTGTTCTTGAAAAATGTAGACAGTAAAACTTGACCGTATTTATATACAACAGAACAGGAAAAAAATATGTATTAAATATTACCTCTGTGAAAACAGTGCGATTATCATATCTAGAAGTCACATGACAGCAGAGGAAATCCAGGAAGGAACCGTGGTTCTGTATCTTGAAATATTGATCAATTAAATCTTTCCAGCCTAGACGGATAACAGAATCAGGTGTGGCACAGTCAAGCAAGACATATTGTGCATTATTCTTAAGCTGTGCCTTAGTTTCAGTATCAGGTTGCGTTTGTTTCATGTTCTCTGCTACTTGAAGAACAATTGAAGCACAGGTGTCTGAGTGGTAGCCGATAAAGACATCCGAAGGGCTGTACTTCTGATTTGTTCCCATGAGGTTGTTTATGTTGGGTTGGCTAACACTATTTACCCAATTCTCCAGTTCTTGAACAACAACTTTGTGTTCTTTCTTCAGAAATGTATTTATATCCAGGTAATGTTTCTCCAGCCTGTTGATAAGGGGGATTGGAAAATCTTTGTACACAACTTCTTTCTCCTCAATGACAATCAATCTAAACTTTGGATGGACTCTACACTTCACACGATGCGTACCGAGACCCAAGTCAACATATTTTTGGCCAGCTAGATAGACATAATATTGGTTTAATGCATCATAAAGGCTTTCATACAGGTTCTGGAGATTAAGGAGTATGACCATCTGTCCAGTTTCCATGCAGATCTTAACACGATTGATATTTCGACAAATCTGAGTATACTCTTGATCCTTTGGGAAGCTGGATCCAAAGATGATTTCAGGTTGCTGGTTCTCCTTAATGAAGGCTTGCTGGAGTATCTGTAATGCGGCATAGTTTTTCGTCAGTATTAGCAGGTAACGACATTCACAATCGTCACTGTCACTTTTAATGTTCTCCATCACCAAGTCTATTGTATTAATCTCAGGTAAATTTTTCTTATCTTCTCCCATAAAAATGTCCAAGGCTTTAATTTCATCCTTACCGCTGAAATTCCGGAGGACAGACCAAGCAATGTCACGTACAGTCAACTTTTCCTGAGACAGCTTGGTAAAAGCAAATACCATTTTTATCAGACTGTAAAAGTCACGTAGACCAAAGAATTCCTTTTTCTGTCTCTTTTGAGTCACACAAACCTCATGATAGGCATTTGCAAAATGATGGAAGTTGGCAGTGACTTTGCCAAGGACTAAGTTATCAGATGAGCAGATTCCCTTTGCACTTTCAATAAGTTCATATTTATTGGGATCTCCTCGAGATACAAAAATACCTCTATTCATTTTTGCGGGATCTAGTGCCCAATTAGATATGCCGATAAATCCAACCTTTTTGTGTGGTGAAATGTCATCATCAATGCAACCATCCTCCAGCAAAGGATGAAGTGCCTTTAAAGGCATTTTAGGAGAGTCTTCTGCGAGGCCTATTTCATCAAGTACAACCACAGAAACATACTCATTTAAATTCTTCCCTTCTTGAAAGCGGGCACAGTGCTTAAATGTGCCTATGATACCTTCTGGAGTTGAGTGAGGACTACACTGAAAAGATACCAAGTGGATCTGTTTAAGGTCTTTATACAGTTCTGTATGAGCGGATTGTCCTTGCATGGCATCAGCAACAATAGTCTTTGCAAGGGATTTAGAACTTCCAGGTTTCCCAACAAGAAATAAAGGAATCTTAAGCTCAGTACATATAACCATCATAAATAGATTTTCTTTCAAAGCAAGATTTCTTGCAATGGTTTCTCTCAATTGTACACCTGCTAAGAAGAGATCTTGAATGTCAGTTATTTCGCGTAAAACAGAATAATGCTCTTTGTAGGGGTGAGGCAGAATTTTACAGATTTCCCTTCTGTAGGGCTCTTTGGTTTCTAAAGACGCGTGATAACATACACCAACAGCCAGCACAAGAGACCAAGCTACTTTATCTTTTGGACTAAAAGACTTTTCTCGCCTCTGCAACATGTCTTTCTGATGTTGCAACAGCTTTGTATGATGTTTATAAAACCACTTGAAGACCTCAATACAACGCTCTACATCCCTCAAGCTCACAAAGCTGCATTCATCTTTTTTTTTCCTCATGTAAGACTGCGAAGCTGAGAGAACTTGAGTTAGTAACTGGATGTCACTAGTTGAAAGCGGTATCTCTTTTGCCAAGCGTTGCACAATTTGTTGAATGTATTTCTTCTCAGTGTCATTATTCAACTGCCCAAAGTCCCATACAAGTGGCATCATGCTAGGAGGTAAGGCATGCACTCGATAAACGAGCTGCCTTAATGGGATGGAGCCAAGCCTTTCTTTAGTTTCATCTGCTTTAACCCTATAACCAAGACCAGCAGATTCTAAGCGTTTGATCATTTTTTCTGTGTGTTTTCGATAAGGGTTGCAGGCTGCAATGATCTGTAGTCCAGAGTTCTCTTTCAAAGGCACTCCTTCTACTGTGTGATCACACAAAGCTTCTTTGATGCTACTAATAGCATCGGTTGTATTTGCCTCATCAAAAAACAATACAGTATCACATCCATTTTCTTTGTTAAAGCATGCAATTTCTTGTGCTTCTAAAATTTTTTGGTAAATCATCTCAGCAGTGGTACCTCCATGAACTTTTACAAGTTTCATATTTTCAGTTTCAACAAATCCCTTACACAAATGACACAAGAACTTAATGAGTCTGGTTTTTCCACAGCCAGTTTCTCCCATGATGACTACAGGAATTCCACATCTGAATCTCATTTTAATAGCTAGAATCTTGAGAATGTTGTCCATGGTAAGTTCGTATGTTTCATCAGGATCAAATGGCCACTGAATTCCAAGCACCATACATAATTTGCTTATCTTCTCATCTCTAGGCAATTTGTCAAAGTCAATATTGAATGGGACTCTTTGAAGTATCAAGCCTTCATAAAGTTGCATGGACATGATATTTTCCCGAATTACACGGTTATCTCTGGGATTTATGGCATCTACACCGCCAACATTATTTGGTCGTAGGTGGAATCCAATGAATGTCATTGAAATATGGTCATCATTGAAGAAGATATAGGGATGTGGCTCAGACTCCCACTTTTTACGCATTAAGAAAGGAGCCAGGTCTTGTTCCTGAACTCCATCAAGGTTAATTACTTGCCTTCCTGGACTCTGATCTGCAATATGCAAAGAAGGTGTAGCAAAGTCTTTTGCCATCAGTATCATAAAGCTGACCACAAACTGTTTAAATCCTGGCAGTGTATCTCCAACATGTTCAAAATTACAGAAAACTGAATTCTCATAATCTTTTAGCTGAAGATTTAAAAACCATGCAAAGTTTCTGAGTTCCGACCAAGAAGGATCAAATATTCCACAGTACAGAAGGAAAATTTGCAGGCACCTCATGGGATCTTCTTCTACATGACTTTTTGTATAAACAAATGTATCTAGATTTTGTCGCTGGTCAAAACGTATCAGGTACTGGTAAGGTCTCTGGAAACATTCACTACGGAATTCCCCAACATCCATTCCGGGATCCCCACAACCTCCCTCTACGTCATCTTCTGTGTTTTTGGTCAGAATCTCTTTTGGCGAACAACACAATATTTTGGGAAACAAGTCAATCAAACGGTTTTGTACCACTTGAGGAACCTGCACAGAAAAGTAATAATTATACTGTTAAACTAATTAAAACAAAACTATCGCAATTTCAAGAAAAGAAACTTCTCCAAATAAAGAGTAAATATGAGTATGATGACTGGATATCAATAAACAGGCACTAATAGCTATGTGACTAAATGTGGAAAGCAATAAAATAAGATAAAAACTGTCTGTTTCGGGCTTATTGGTGCAGGTCCTGGCTGATTGGGGGTAACGTGACATTATTGTGCTTCCAGGTATGGGTGGGTGGTATTATCACATAGGCTCAGTAAGCAATCCAAAAAGGGAAGCCCTGAAGGCAGAAGCATTTTAATTTACTGCTAGACTGTCTCTCACATAGCACCGGCCTTGGGGTACTTAGTCTTGCAAGTGGCATGAGGAAGTTACAAGACAAACATTTTTGCAGTATAGAACATGCAATCATCATATTAAGAACAGGCTCACTCTGCTGGAACTTCAGGAACTGGAAGCCATGGTAACTTCACACAGGCACAGAGAGTGACCTGGGAGGCATCATTTAGGGTAGAATTGTTTTTGATGGGGAGGCCATGATATGGGGAAAAAGAATTCAGAGGGCATGATGTGGTGTAAAATTAATATACGGGAGCATGATATTGGGAGAATCAATACTTGAGGCCATGATATGTATAGAATTAATACAGGGGGTCATAATTTGGGGTAACATCAATATATGTGCATGATACCAGAGAATTAATACAGGGTGGTCATGATATGTAGGGAATCAATAAGGACATGATATGGGGAGAGTCAAAATATGTTGTCATAATGTGGAGTACATGGGGGGTATGATATGGAGGAGCATCAATACAGTGGGGTCATTATATGGATTATCAGGGAGAGAATTATTGTGGGGGACATGATAAAGGGGATAATACACTCAGGAGGGCAAGATATGGGGAGAATCAATACAAGGTGAGGGCATAATGGGTGGTACTGGAAATATTGTGCAGGTAGAAGGAATCACAATAAGGGACTAGATGATATTAGGAAATATAAGTGTTCCCACCAGAGAATCTTGCAATCCCCAGTCCCAAAATAACAATGGATGATAAACACTCTAGAAGGAACTTGATCCTGAGCGGAGTGTGTATCATCAATTGTTACTTTGGGAGTGGGGATTGCAAGATTCTGTGGTGGGAACACTTATATTTCCTAATATCATCTAGTCCCTTATTGTGATTTTTTTAATGGCAAGATTCAGTTTCATTTTGTGTCTCATTTGACAATGTATATATTTATTGCTATCAGACTGATATTCCTACTATTCAATGCAGCCTCTTTCAGAATCTGTACTGGTTCAATATATATTTTCAATATTGATTAATTGTATTAAAGTTTGTGTTTTTTAGTTAATTGGTTATCCTTTTGATTCGTTTTTTGGTTATTATATTTTTAAACAGTCATTGTGCCCTTTGTCTGCTCTGTTCAATCAATATTTTGGGGCGTTTTGTGTTTACCTATTAAGGGGGTGGCATTTCCCCTTATGAACAGCTGCGTATAGGACTCTAATCTTATATATTATCTGACCTTAGACTAGCTCTCTTAGCACCAGATATTTTTCTTGTTTGGGTAGATAATCAACAGTGCTGTTAGTATTATTCTATCATTTACAATGGTAAAAAGATCAGACATGGTCAATTGGATGAACCTATTCCTGCGAAGAGTACTCTGGGTAATTATATGCCAATCGCATAAGTCAGAAAATTGAAAAAAGGCATTTAGAAAAGACAGTCAATGATTTATACTTCAACTAAACCACAATTCTTTCTTACAGGTTTGAACTGTTTTCTAAACATTGTGTTTGAGGACTCCAAAATCTCAATGATGTACAGGTGACTGGGAAGACGCTTCCATATTCTTCCCTCAGAATTCATCAGGTACTGCAAAACCAAGAGCTTAAACAGGAATTCTGAAATCCCGCTGTTCACCTGCAGTAAGAGAAGAATACAGCAGAAATGAGTGAGTGGCAATTATTAATTCTGGTTAAACGTATCCTAGATCAAATCCTTTATGAACAGCATGTTACACATCACACTGACCTCGCCATGCGCTTCTATGTACATGACTGAAGTACAGAACAGAGGTGATTTGGCACTGTG